>NC_040039.1:43306866-43368512 GCF_003713205.1 Coffea eugenioides
TTGGCAAAATTTTTCTGTACCAATAACATGAGGCCACACATGCCCTTTAGTAGAAAGCAAGCTTACAAGGCAAATCATCAGGCATGTGCATCATTTATCTAACTAGTTTGTGGCATCATGCTTAGGAACGTGTCATTCAAAATTCGAAGTTCAAAGTTCTCTGGATATGGAAAATGGTATCCCATCATTAAAGAAACTATACTCGTGAAGCTATCTTTTCTGGAAGCACATGCACAAACAAATATATTGGGCTATTTACACCAATATTGCTATTTTTGTTCTGAATAAGATAAATATCTATAGTATTATCCATGGATTACTCAAAAACTAACTTCAACTTCCAACATATCTCACTTTAAAGTCAAGAAATCAAAATCACATATGAGATCAAACACACATGGCATTCATGTTGGAAACCAGAAATCCACCATATGTGATCCCAAAGAGTAATTATTGAGACCAATGTTTTCCAGCAAAATTCCAACACAAACAGTTCAGAAAACTTCAGACATTTCATTAGAATCGGTTGTCGTGAAGAATATGAGGTAAGAAGTGTATGTTTATTTCATGCAGCCGCCCTTGAATTGCTGTAGGTGTCATTGCCATGCACAGGTTGGTCCAAAACCATGAATTAGGATTAAAAAAGGTTTACAGGTGGAAAAGGCTTTGGGTTTTGCACCCCAAAAGTGCATTTGGTTTGATTGTCAGTTGTTTATTATGTAAAAGGTTAAACAGACTATGGAGATGCATCATTGAATCTTCATATGCATTTGAAATATAGTGTCTGTCGATGCTGATGATGTCTTGATGTGTCTGAGAGTGTGTTGGTGTGATTTGGAAAAAGAAGAGGAACAAAAGTAACGACATAATCGGAGAAAGAGAAGTCCATTTCTTGAAATCTCTACATTTACAGAAACCTAATAAAAGCATCAGTATTTTTAATTTTAATTTCAAATTCAGAGTAAATATAGCAATGTTATTGAAACTAACCCCACATAAATTTACCACTTAAGTTACCTGCCTATATATTTCTTTGGTTCTTTTATTCTTTCTGCTTCATAGTTACCTCACTGAATGGAAACATATTCTACAGAGGAAGATAGCAAGATCCAGAAGATAACTTGCTGTCAAATTCAATTAGGATTAGATTGTCCAGAAGCTGTACTAACACTGACATCTTGTCTGACTCAGGTCAATGAATTTTTTGCTAAAGGTAAGCACAACTCTTCTGTCCAGTCATCCAAGCATGTTTGCATCCTCTCCAGGTTTAAAACAGCTTCATATCCCAATGTCAGACAATTACAGCAATGAATCCTCAGAAGCTTTTCGCATGGTGAACTTAATTGTTGTTGCCAACAACAGCTCCTTCAAAAATATTTGGAAGAGAAGGGCATATAGTACAGCAATTCATGCATCAAACAACTTGAAACCTATGTAATTTTTTCCTTTTGGTTTTCCTTGTAGCCTTCTCTTTCAGCTCTTACAGCACCATATAATGCAGCAATCGATGCCTTTAAAGGTTAATTAAAGATGGTCAAACCAATCCTCTTATATTCAAACTCTCCAAACAGAAAGCCCCATGACTCATAATCACACTGGTCATACATTGAACAAGTATACTAACATTAATAGTAGCAGAAATGCTTTACTAATTGTATAGCTTTTAAGAGCCAGCATATGAAGTATTCACTTTCTGTAACCATAACAGATTATGCCCGGCCAAAATTACTATGCATCTCCGGCTTCCTCTTCTGATGCTTGTGGACTGAAAGAACTTCCTTCAGAGACATCCTCAGTGGCAGAATCAAAGCATGGTTTTACATCAAAAGCAAATTTAATCTCTTGATTCACCAGCTCAGCAAGGTCATTCCTGTTGGTGTTTCTGTAGGCACTTATGATAGCCTCATATAGTGATTCACTGGGCTCAATGTCTCCATATTTCAATTGGCTGTGAATTCGTTTTATGCCTTCAACCATGCCAGTCTTCCCATAACAACTTACAAGATGAATGAGGGTGACAACGTCAGGTTCTACTCCCTTATCTTGCATTCTCATGAACACATTCAATGCCTCAGCACTGTTCCCTGAAGCCCCATAAGCATATATTGCTGCATTATAAGCAAATGAACCAAGGGCAATCTCTGCTTTCACAAGGATTTGACAGGATTCAAGTGCAAAAGCATGCAAACCAACTACAGAAAAAACACAGGTTATCACAGCTTGCCTTGCAAAAGGTTTTCCTTCCTGATAAGATGACTCAAGTTGTCTAACTGCTTCAGTTGGAAGACCTCCCTTCTTCAATACTGTAAATAATACTTTGAAGGTCCCTGTGTCTGGCAAAAGCTTTTGCTCACCCATTTCATGCAACAACTGGCCGCAGGCAACTAGCTGGCCATTTGTAGCATAACATGCCATCACCTTATTAAATGCAACACAATCCCTCAGCAAACCAGAAGCTTTCATCTCCTCAGCAACAGCAATAGCTTCATCAAGCATGCCCATGTTCTTATAAACATACATCATGGTAGCAAATGTGACACCATCTGCCCAACCTTTTTCTTTCAAATGATCAAACATCAGTTTTGCTTCAGAGACCATTCCTAATTCGGCATAAAGATTAAGCATACTGTTGGATGCCACTATATCAGGACCACCTTCCATGTTCTTCATCTTCTCATACAGTCGTTTTGCTCCTTCAGCAGATCCAACTTTACTAAATGCCTTAATCATGGAGGTTAAAATTATTTGGTTTGCTGGAAACCCAGATGCTTCCATATTGTGGAAATGGGAAACTGCTTCTTCAAATTTTCCAGCTTCTGCAAACCCATTTATCAATGATCCATAAACAACTTCGTTTGGTCTTACACCTGCTTTTGACATCTCTTGGAAGACACTAATTGCATCAGAAAATCTCCCAATTCGGGCATAATTTGCAATCACTGATGAGAAAGTCAGACAGGATGGTTTAAATCCTGCTTCTCTCATCTCAGCCAGTAAGTCCCTTGCTTGGTCCACTAGATCACTCCCAGCAAACATTTGGATAAGAGAATTAAAAGTACATTCATCTGGCCATGTCCCATGATTTTTCATTCTCTTGAAAAGTGAAAAAGCTTTGTCATACAGCCTTGCCTTACCATAAGCCTTGATCATGACATTGTACTCTAGAACTTCCTTCTTTTGTCCAGATATGTCCCTCTTACTGAAGAACACAGCCTCAGCTTCAGCCCAAAGTCCCTTTTCAGCATAAACATCCATAATTGCAGCATATGACCTTGATGTCAGTCTACCAGTCAATTGTCCCTTCTCAAACAGTGCATTTGCCATTTCATTCAATCCTTCATCGACATACATCTTCATAACAACAGGAAGAGAGTGATCATCAATATGCTTGCCTGATTTCTCCATTTCTTCAATGACAGCCTCTACCTCTTGAACCATATTCCTCTTGCATAGTAGCTGAAGAACTGCCCTAAAGGTTACTTCATCGGGAAAAAGACCAACTTCCCTTATCTTGTGATAATACTGAAGAGCAGTATCTACATTTCCCTGATCTGCATACAAAGATAAGAAAATATTGTAGGTCTTTGTATCAGGATTTATTCCCTTCTTTTCCATCTCATCAAGCAATGCCTCTGCCTCCGACAAATGACCATGACTTCCACAAATGAAAATCATGGTGTTAAAAGTAATTGTATCCATAGCCACCCCAGAACTTAACATGCCTGCAAACACATCTCCAGCATCTTTCAACCGCCCTGCCTTCCCGTACAAATCAATCAAAGTATTATACGTAGCTGTAAGCCTTGGTTTTTGAACAGACATTTCTCCATCAGTTGAACCCCAATCACTAGAAAGACTGTTTCTACTGCCTGTCCTGAAAAGTTCAGTTAATAGAAAATGCTTCAAACTAACAGGTCCCAACCCATCCTTGGATTGCACATCATCCATCGAATCAAGATCATCCAGTTCAATTTTCCCAGCACACCAATCCTTATAAAACCTATCCCCTCTATCATATTCCCCTGCATCCTTCAATACCCTCACCACGGTATTCATTGTCACCTCATCTGGGAATAGCCCCCTCAACTTCATATGCCTAATCCACAGAAGTGCCTCTTTCACGAGACCTGCTTTCCCATACACATCAACCAGCATCCCATACGTATTATTTGTCGGCAAAACACCTTTTTTTGCCATTTCAATCCAACAAAGCCTCAATTGATCCCATTTTTTCGCCCTCCCCAACGACCTAAGCACAACATTATAATGAATCACATTAGGGACATACTCTTTCTGTGACTTCATCCACTCAAACACCCTCAAAACCTTCTCCCACCTACCTTGCTCTTTGAGAATAACAGTCAACTCCTTAGCATTAAGCTTCCCATAATGCAACTCAAGAACCTTTTCAACATCATTTTCGCTTTCTAGAGACCGTAAAATTGAAGGCAAAATGCCACCGTACCTTCTTTTCTTAGTACTACCTACACTTCTTGTTGGTAAAGTTGCAGCCTTTGAACAGCACTGCAGCTTAAACCCTACTACAACCCCATTTTCTTTAAAGTTTTGCTTCTGGGCTTGTGGGATTTTCACTGTTCTGTAAAGGGTCTGATTAGTTCGCGAATTTGAGCTTAGTTCCCATCTTTGCTTTTTGGATGAAAAGTTTTTTGTTATGCAAGCTAAACTCCATAAAAATCCTGAAACTGAAAGGAGAATTGAAGTTTTGAGCTTACTTGGTGGGGAAAAGAGATGTGCTTTGGATGAGTTTTGGAGATTCTTTGATTTCCCACTGGGTGAGAGCTCTATGCATCTGCAAGTATTCGTCAGGAGCATCATAATGCTTCTTACTTTTCTACATAAATCGTTCTCTGTTTCTTGAAACTTGGAAGTTGTTTTTCAGTTTTGGCAAATAGGAGGCACAAACAAGCATTTTTTATTACAAGTGAAGACAAAAAACTAGGGGAATCGAGGGGGAAAAAACACAAGAAGAAAAATGATATGTCCTAAATAATTTCAATTGCATACTATTGCTCTGTGTCCATCTTTTAAATAAAAAAATTTTAGTTATATCGTTTTTCAAAAATTGAAAAAAATAAAAAGAGTATAAAGCTCTATATAGTAAATCATTAATTGCGAAAAAGGCTAGCTATTAATTGGTTGTTGGTTTATAACTTTTTTGTGTTTTTGCTTATCAAGCAAGTTTTCTTTTCCCGTGGTTTAAACAAGATGTATTTCACGACAAATTACATGTACAATTTTAGAACAAATACATCATATTTTGTTACTTTTTATATGAGTTCGTCTATAATAGTTGTGTTACAATTACATGACATTCTCTAAATCTTATATTTTAAAACTATGCTTTATTGACATATTTTGGACCGTGTTAACGGTTAGGAACAGTTTTCCTTACCCAAAATTGAAAGGAAAAATGTTATTACTTGTACAATTTGGTAAGAAATATTTTATATTTTGTTACTGTTGTATGAAAATTGTGTAACATTCTCTAAATTGTACATTTTAAAATTATTCTTTGTTAGCATATTTTGGGCCATAAACAGTAAAAACGGTTTTCCTTACCAAAAATCAGAAGGGGGAAACAAAAAAAACTGCCTTTGTCTTCTCTATCCTTACCCTTTGTGTAATGTCAAAACAGTTTTAAAAAGTTTCCTGTATAGAGACTCTCCAAAATATATCATTAAACAGGAGGATATGTACTAGAACTGAACCAAGTTACAGAAACACAGAAAAACAGAAGTTACTGCATCAGTAATACAGGTACTAAGAAACGTTTGTTCCTCACCTACTCTAAATTTTGAGCATCAACTACTAAGTGCCAATATATCTAAGAAATTACATTTGAATCGGTAAAACAAGCCATCCAATCGATGATGATGCGAACAAATATCGATCAAAAAATTTTCAGAACTCTGTCAAAAATTCTGGAATGGCAAAACATGAAACACAGGGTCCTCCCTAGACATGAGGAGTATCATAATGCTGCCATCACGGTTGACCTTGCAGCTTCCTTCCTCATCTCTGCAGCTTTGCCACTTCCTCGGAAATACTCGTACACTTGCTGTATTTCATATTAAAGCAACAAAACAATTCCTCAGATGATACCAACCTACACAGAGAAGCTGCAAACAGGAGCAATCAACTAACCTGAATGACCCATATGCTGATCAGTGATTCAATTGCGAAAAAAGCAAATCCAATAAAGTAAAATATCTGCACGGAAATCTCAGAAGGCGTCAAATAATCTCTCTAGATGGTCAGCTCTTTCTACTTCATCAAAGCTCAGCATCTAACAACAGCAAACTCAAATTGATGAATGCATAGAACCAAAATCTATCAACTAATAATGATTTTTATTGTTCTTTCCTTCAGATATGATGACCATTTTCTGCACTCAAGACAAATGCAATCAGAATACATACCCCCACCAACACATTCGAACTTAAAACTTCAATAGCAGGCAAGATTCCACTGTAAACACAAAGCAAACAGGAGACAAGAGCATTAGTAGCGGAATAGAAACTGTTAACCAACATGTATAAACAAAGAAAATAGCTAGAAAAGAATTTATGCACTTTCTGCCCATTGGTCAAATCACGTACACAGATATCTTAATCCAACTCCCCCATCAGCCAAATAATGTGTTTGCTAATGAAATATAATGATGATAAAAATGTAATTCAAACCAAATAAGATGAGAAACTTACGTCAGAGATTTCCCCTTGAAAAAGAGTGGAGGCGCAACAGCAGCAACAATGCAGAAGCCAATGTGGAACTGATTTAAAGAAAACAAAGCTTAAAATGAGAATATATGAGATAAAGCCAAAGTAGAATACATAAGATGAAGTCAAATTGAGGATACATACCGCGTAACACAAGAAAAACCATCCAAACTTCAGGGCACTATCTGTCCTGCAAAGACAAACAAATGAAATTCTGTAGAGCATGTCACATGGAAAAAACATAAAAAGACAGCAGAAAAAAATTGATCACAGAAGAACATAAACCGTGCACATGCATATTCTAAATACAAAACCAAACAAAATATTCATATCTGTTTAAATCAGCTCCTCTACAAGAGCTTAGACAAAATAATGGACCATATTTAGGACACATGTTACTATAACCACATAATCAATATTATTATATTTTTATTTTGACAAATCCATGCACCACTTTGCTCAAGGAGGACAAGATAGAACCATAAAAAAAATTGAAAAAAAAATCAATACTTAATCAGTAATCTTCAAATGAAAATGCTTGTTTGTGGTGCTAAGATTATATTGTCTAACTAAGCAGTTGTACCAGATTCTGTCATTGAGTAAAAACCACTGGGCAGTGCAGATTAGAGAAAAAAGAGTGCAGAGTACCTCATTGCACGATAGAGAGGACGATACCACAACACATAGGCTCCTGGAACGCCGGAGATAAAATATATAATAGCAAGAAACCAGATTGTCGGACCTAATACAGAAAGAGGATAAAAAGTAAGAAAGGTGATATAGTATTCAAAAGATTTACTTGGTTGCTAATGGCTGAGGTATGAGGCTGCAAAATTTTTTTTAGCACCAACCTTCGCCTTTGATCCAAGCTAAGGTAACTGCCATGATGTTCCATAGAAGACAGCCAACCAAACCTGCATATGATAAATTCCAACAATTTTATCCATCAAAAACTATTACAAATACGTCCACACCATGCTATTCAATTGGCATAAGACAAAGTACAAATTTCTTTAAACAATCTTTATTCAAATAATCTAGAAAATGTATTCTTTATTCAAATTAAAAAGTGATCATCAATACCCTGTAATAACTTTGCAGTGTGCAAAAAATAAAATCCAGACCAACTTTCAATTTCGTACTCTTTCTGAGCAAAAACTATCATGACAACTGCAGTAACCTTTACTCCAAAAGGAAAATGGGGGATGATTGATGCAAAAAGGGGAAAAAAAAAGTTTCTGTAAGTGTTGGCGCATTAATCACAATACTCCTCTAACTGGTAACACAAAGCTATGAAGTTTCACATGCAAAAGAGAACTTTATTTCTAAAGATGAACATCCAAGCAAATTTAAAGAGGCTATTCACTAAGGTAAAATATCATCTGAGAGACATCTACAGTTGGTATTCCCTTTGAAGTATATCCTACTAATGACTTATATAAAACCTTAACATTCTAGCTGGATAATTATTATACTGCCCAATAAGCAATGGCTTGAGGACAAACTAATTTCCAAGTAAACAGAACCACAACAATTTTACAGTTCAGTTATTTGCATAGATGGGGATAGAAGATTTACTTTTGGGGGCCATAATATTTTTGTCTAGCATGCTAAAAAATTTTTAATGAATATTTGAGGGGCGGGGGCACCTTTATATTCTCAATGACTTCTTTAAGAATTTTCAACAATTAAGCGAGAAAAGTATAATTTTCTGCATCTTGGGGAGCCTGGGTAGAGAGGTCTGTATGTCAGTTTTCCAGCATCCAAACGGATCTTGAGCATCGAAGTCTTTAATTCTGATGTTGGTGACCAACAAAATGCACAGAAATTTACTCAATATTCAGAGAACCCTGCTGAGCTTTCTAAGAACACCACTACAAAATTACAATATGAGCATACCTATATGGTCTAAAACAGCAGATATAATAGTGAAATAATCTATCAAAAGCAGAGCTATAAGTGCGACAAGTATAGAATACAACATTTGGAAATAAAAACATAAAATCCTAATATAGGAGGGGCAATCCCAGAGGGTTGAATCAGAAGAAGGCATGAGTGAAAAGCCAAAAATTTGGACCCTGTGGACATACCCAGGAATGTTGTAAATGCAACATATTGCAATTTCTGAAGATGGATAGGAATTTCATTTGCAATGTCATGATGAATAATAGGAAAAAATGGTGGCCAGTTCTTTTCTTCTATAACCACTCCAGCTGCCAAAAGCAAATTTAGACATTGTCAAATGCTCGCAGTCTGGTACAGAATAAATCAATCATTCTGCTGCTAAAGAAGAAAAATATGAATGATGAGAATTACCTCGAGCTACAGCATCTTCCCTCCTTTTCAATTCCTACAAATGATAAAAAATACTAAATTTTAATGTATTAAAATGATGAAATGCCAGAAAGCATGCAGAGTTAACCACATTTCCGAAACAGAGTTGGACAGGAATATGGAATTAATCAATGCTACTAATAATGTCTAAAATCCACCAAATAGAGTTGGGGAATGTTTAGATCTTCCACATAAGTTACAAGTAGGCACTGCAATGCTATAAATTTCTTTACAATTTCATCTTGACATACATGCAGTAAATCCTGTAGAAATTTTCCTAGTACCTTCTTGCATATGGTGAATACAGATAAGTGATAGAAAAGATAAAAGGACCACATCATTCCATGAGACTCCTTTACTGGGGAATGACAAAGTTTGGTGGATATATTATCAATCTTGCAGGCAAAGGAACTATTTCCGTATCTGAACCTTAGAATCTTAAGTCACCGAAATGCAGTGACCGTCATACTGTACCAAGACTTACACTACAAAATAGCATAAAAAGACTTGTTCTCATGTCCATTTGCTCTGTCTCCATGGTTATATTTCTTCAATATACATGTGACAGCGATCTGTATCTTTTTTGAGTTAGAAACTTATGTTGCACAAGCACTAGCGCCATGAATCAATTAAGCTGTCTTTTATTAGTAGAAGGTACCAACTTAATTGGAATTTTGGAAGGATTTTTGGCTGAAGCATATTATAGATTTCTCGTTTATTTACATTTTGAATCAAAATGATTGGCAGCTGCTGCATGAATTTAATTGAGTGTACCTGTTCCCTTTTCTTCAGTTCAGCTTCTTTAGCTTGAAGTTCCTTTTCCAACTTTTTCAGATCCTAAATTTGAAGAGAACAAATACATCAAAAGAAATAAACAAAATAACAGATTCATAACTGAATTAGACACGATGCAACATTTCATGACCGTGCACCTTAGAACTATCAAGTGGAATATCAACAGTTGCAGCAGGTTCATGAGGAAGAGGAGACAACTTTGAGTTTGCTGGAGCAACACTTCCAGGATTCTGGAGACGTCAGCACACAAAAAAAAAAAAAATCACAGATGCATAAGCAAGTTGTCAATTTGCATAAACTATGTAAAACACCAAAAGGATGTACATATATATTGCATAAATAGTCAATACTGAACACAAGCTAAAACACATGCCAGAAACTAAGAAGAAACAAAATAAAAAGGAAAAATGCCATTAAGAGGATTAAAAGTTGCGATGGTAACTCATGTGAAAACATATAAGTTCCCTAATAATTAACTGCTAGAACGTAGTCATGTGGAATCACACAGGTATGAGGTAGTACAGTTTATAGCAGTATATAATATTGTTGTGCTTGATCATTATTTGACATTTCATTCAGGTTGACATATCTTTTCTTAATGATGCCTTGAACTAATCCATCTACTTTATATTTAGTCATAAACAACTCACCTTTGTCCAAGATAGAATAGTGTCACAAATGAATAAAGAACATAAGGCATGACTCATCAAACTCTAATAAATAATTCTTTAATATTATATGGACTAGCTTAATTACTCTGTATATTCCCCTCAATAACATGCCTACAAGGTGCCCAATCAACATTCTAAGAGGAATTTACTGAATTCATGAAACTTTAGAATAACGAAGTACAGATTGTATCGACTCTTGAACACTATCTCATAATTGTCTGTTTTGGAATAAGTGTACAAGCATTTTCTCCTGAGTATGCAATGAAAACCAAAAGAAAAAGAGATAGCTAGACGCATGCATGCACACCCATATAAGAACTCATCTAGGTGTGGCAATCACAAGATGCTTATAAGATAGGATTTCATTAATAAAAATGAATAAGGGGGTAGAAGCATATGTTAACACAACCAGCTGGTAAATAAAATAAGATGTTCCCATCAAAACAAATTAAGTCTGCAACCTGCTCTGCTCTGTTTAGACTTCTCCTAAACTCAAGTCCTTGATGCAAAAAAAAAAGCACAAACCAGCCAATATGTAATGAAACAAGAAACCAAATTGCATAAAGACATCCATGTATGTTATAACACAATGGACCGTAGAAGACAAGGACAAAATGGTCTCCTTTCTAAAGTATGCATGGTATAATTTCAGCACATTGATCAGGCAGTAAAAGAAAGGAAATGAATAGCAAATGAAATATTTGCCAGACACCTAAGAAACATATTAATTTGAGCCTCAAACCACAGGAGTCTTCTATTAACTTATTACTGGGCCAGAAAGTAATGCATAGGGAGTTCAAGGAAAGAATGAATTTACTGTCATGTAAAATGCACCACCGCCATAGTTTGATTGACCCTTTCCTCGAGCTCCATTGTCCTAAAATTTGAAAGCTAGGAATATGTATAAACAGAAGCAAAATGGTTGTACAAGAGAAGAAAATTATATAGTCATATGTTCATCTCGACAAGCTAAAATGAGCACAAAGTATGATATCTACAGACAGGAACATGCAAATATACATATACGTTCAGGTTACATCATCCACATAGTTGCCAAAAAACCATTCTGCGTTCCAGTCCCAATATCAAAATGGTCCACAAAGATTGTCATTTCAGCTTTCTTCCCAACATATTAGGGAGTTAAAAAGGAGCACTGAATATTACACACAGAACATATGCACTTTGAATGTGACACCTGATTTTCTAGTGTATGTGCTAAACAGATTCAACTTGAATTGCTTCCGTTAAAGTCTAGCAACTCTTCAAACAGAAAATGTAACACGTCTGAATTCCAAGCAAATAACAGAAAGAGCAGAAAAAGCAAGTAACAGTTCATCTTTCATTCTCAAGACCCTGCTTACATATCCTTCCTGTTGAATTTAACTCTACTTCATTGAACACTTTAACTCATACTCATACTTTGCCATCATGTGTCTTCTATTTCACGCTGGAATTTTCCCTTTGATTTTGGCTAATAAACTATGCCCTCAAAAAAGCCCTCAACACGCTTCTTGAATACAGCATCACTAATCACTTTTCTGTTAAACCTCAAGGTATGGAATATTGGAATGCACTTATATTGCTCAATCCTACAAATGTAAGAATGGTAAACCGCATTTTCATGGAACTGCGATCATCTTTAGTTTCCAATTTCCCATAGATAACATTATAACTAACTTCTCTGGATGTTAACCTTCTACCCCAGTAAAAAGAAAAAAACACAAGAGTAAACATATAAAGAAATGCAAGAAATCAATAAAAGAGGAATAGATCTGAACAATCCCACCAACAACGGAAAAAGAAACAAGAAGAAAAACCCACCTACAAGATGCTTTTAAGAATGCCATTATCATTACAATCAAATGATTCAGAAATCAGAACCATATCCAAAATCCTACAATTGAATAATTCTAGCAGACAAAACAAGAAAAGCTTTCAATCTTATTATCAGAAAACCATCAAACTTTTCGATTCTTCATCAAGGCATATAACAAGTTTTGACAAGACAACAAGAACATGCATTACAAAAGAAAAAAAAACACTGAATGCACACATATAACAAATACTTTCGAACATTTGAGACATTTAACAAATACTACTCTAAAATTGTTAAAAGACGAAGAAGAAGAAGAATGGGAATTTACCGCAAAAGGGTTCACTTCTTCTTCAGCAAACGGATTGGAATCGTAACGGCCAGCCATTATCAGAAGAACCCTTTAATGAAAATGCACAATGCAAAAAAGAAAGTATGATTTTATCCTTTAAAAATGCTCAAGAAAATTACACAAAAATTCGGATCTGGGGAGAATATAAAACGGGTTTGAAGATTTTGTATACTATTGTCTATTGTTGCCAAAATGGGAATGTTATGTTAATGAGAACGTATGGAATCAAGAATTGGACGTGGTTTTTCTTTTGTTAATATTTTTTAAAATGACTTAGTTTTAATATGTTTTTCGATATGGGGTTGTACTCATACATCGTTTGGGGTTCCCGGGAAAATTGAGGGGCAAAATCAGGGAAACTACCAAAGTTGGCGCCGGTGGCTTTGGCGTTGAAAATAGGCGGGGGGTGGGGTTTATATAGGTTGGGGAAACATCGGTGTCTTGGACCCGCCATTTGGTTGACTGACTCGGTAACTCAATTGCCTTTTGCATATTGGTCTTTTACTACCGTGCTGCATTAGCCACATTTGCAATTCATTATTATGAACTATAGATTTTTGCTGTACCAAATTTGCACCTTTTAAGTAATTCTTGGTACTATAACACAACAATTACAGCAATGTCCAAAATGACCGTTTCCATTTTTTTTTCCCATGGTATAAATCACCTGGACTAATTCCACCTTAGTTGGGCAGAGCTCGCGCCAGATTGGGTATCCAAAACACCGTTTCAACTACTTAATTCATAGTTGTATAAAGAATGGGATGATCAGAGACCTTATTATATTTGGCATAGGGTTGTATAGTTTGATATAATCATCAACTTTTGTATGAATTGACAAATTCGGATTTACATTCAAACTGTAATTGTATGAATTTACAACAAAAGTTACAAAAATAAAAAGAATAAGTTTGAATTGGATAGAAATCAACTTGTGAGGTTCTTGATCCAAAATTAGAAAGTTGCCTATCATTTGTAATGACTTGGTTCTTTTGTTAAAATGTACACACTCCTAACTTCTTTGGGGAAAAAAAAAGGGTAAATTCCACTTTACCTTCCTGTGGTTTACCCTTTTTTACATAACCCCTATGGTTTCAAAAGCTATACATAACTCCCTCATGGTTTGGATTAAAGTGTCAAAGTAACAGAAATAGTCACTCGTAACGGAACTTCTAAAAATATCGAAATTACCCTTATAAATACATGACACATTAACCCCCTATGATTTTTATATTTTACCATATAACCCCCTTATGGTTTAATACTTTATCATATAACCCCCTTATGATTTTCAAAATATACACATAACCCCCCTTGGTTAATACATAAATTTAAACCTTACATAAGGGTATTTTTGACATTTTAGGTGACGCCGTTACGAGTGATTATTTCCGTTACTTTGACACTTTAATCCAAACCATAAGGGGGTTATGTATAGCTTTTGAAACCATAGGAGGGTTATGTGAAAAACGCTAAACCACAGGGGGTAAAGTGACATTTGCCCAAAAAAAAAAGAACGTTTCACCCTCTTCTGTTTCCTTAGAAACGTTTGGAAATGAATTTTTTTTAATGGTGTTTCCCAATGAAAACTTAACCGTCAATATACAAAAGTTAGGCATATCTAAATTCAACACTATGTATCAGGAATTTAGCGAGAAAAATCATGCTAGGCCTAAAAAATGGTAAGCTTTAGGTACTGTAACGCCCTAGTCTCAAGAGCTAACCCAAGAAACTTTTGAGTTGAAACCACAAATTTAAAATGATTAATTTAAATCCTGGCCAAAGAACTTTTGAGCTAAAACTATGGATTCAAAATGATTAACTCAAGTTATTAAGTAGTCCATGGATCTAGAAATAATATATTGGCCAAGACTCAACCCACGCAAAAACCATGCAAAATCTGTTTTGATGCCATTTGTATTGGATCCACAAGCATTTAAATTGAAATCACGGGTTCAAAACAATTAAACCAAATTGCTAAAAAACCCATGGGTCTAGAGTCATGTATCAATCCAATCCTTTCCTTTCTTTTTGATGTTGGACGGGTCCTCAGAGTCAAGACACATATAATTTGATTAAATTTTTAACATTGGTATATAATTGAAGGCAACATGTGACACAATCGAATATCTGCAATCCTTTTGCTTTGAATAATAAATATGATAAGTCTTTTTCAGAAAAATAAAATACTACTCCATGGTTAGTTGCACAACCTTAATTAGAACTGAACATACTTTCTAGTTTCGCTGGCATTCATATATATTTGATAAGCTAATTTCTTTCAAGAAATATGTCGCACCGCTTTCCTACTTTTCTTCCCTAGTGTTTAATTAGAGTTTGCTGCATCAGTTTCAAGAAGAAACAAGTTATATTTGCAGCCCGTAAATGACAAATCTGTCTTCATACTTTTCATCCATACGGGCCGGTATTTGTCTAAAAGAAAAAAAAATAAAACTAATTTGGCAAAGTATTTTTGTTGGTTATAAAAGTATGATAAGCCCACATCAAACCTTGGCTCAACCAACTTTACTTGCCTCTATGGGCTAACTTTTTTTTTTTTTTTGAAAGATATGGGCTAATTTGTATGAAAGAAAAATATATACGAATATTTTTTGGTTGATCATAAAGTACAATATGCCCACATCACCTTAACCAGAGCACCTAATAAGTTGGGCTAAGAGACACAGTGGCAAGGTGATTACCTGATTGTGTATCCTTTTGAGAGGTAAAAAAATTGGAAATTTAAAGACTAAATATGGATACTAAAGAATAACTTTTTGACCAAATATCATCACACTGCTGCTACAGGAACTTCAGATAGAATATTCCCTGAAAATTCCACACTAGTGCAATTCCATGAATGAAATTTGTTTGGGTAAACCCATGTCTGCTATAGTAATTGTTCAATCTGACTTCATTAAATCGAACTTTGGAAATGTATATATAAAAGTAGTGAAGGACCAAGCACTGTATCTTAATGAAAATTAAGTTTCACATTACAATAGAGTTGGACATTGAGAAACAGCAATAAAGAAATACACTATGAGGTACTGAGTCAACAAACAATCCCTTCATATGCTCTTCAACATTATATAGGGGTGTTTGGACAGTCATTTTTCATTGAAAAAATTACAACGTTTTTTCGTTAACACATTTTCCTGTTATCTTTTTACTTCACATACATCAAATCGCTATAGTAATTTTTCTACAAAAAAAATCCAAAAAAATGCAATCCAAACACAATAGTTAGTTAGAACAGGATTCATCAAAATCCCCCAAACATTTGAATGTGGTCTCAGCTCCTGGAAATAGTTTGGTCGTTCTTGGTTGTTGTCCCTGCAGCATAACAGACACGAGCTCAAGAAATAGATAGGCAGTCATTTGCTGAATCAGGAAAAAAGAAAAATAGTAGAACGTGCAAGAATTAGCTTAGCAAGCCATTATTAAATGCCAAAACCAAATCCTGTTATGAGTCGTTCATAGAGCTGCAGGTCAGAGCTGTTAGAGTTTATTGGCCCGAAGTTTGATTACATAACAGAGAACAAAAGTATTTATTCTGTTCCTAGTCAATTTGTACATAACAGAGAGTATCTCTGTTCTAGCAATTCGATAGTAGTATTCATCCAAAAAAAAAAAAGAAGATGTAAATTTTCAGAGTCTACTACTTTTAACTACTAAAACAATCCCTGGTGCATTGAAGTCTTTCAGACAATGTAATGAATCTTTTTTATTTAAAAAGGAAAATGTCTATCAATACTTTACTCTGTCTTTTAAGTTACAGCTTGAAACAAAACAGAGAAGATGCACCTCAAAGGAGAGAATACTGGAATCAATAATCAGCAGACATCTGGAATCAATAATAAGGCAGTTTGAGAAAACTGCTCTTCTTTTTTTTGTGACGCTGCATGAGTTGCCTTGATTCTGACCCTTTTAAAAAAAAAAAGAATGAATGATAAGGAGGAGGACGAAAGAATCTACGGAAAAGAAAATGTAAAGAGCAATTGAAGGATATGGCCATTTAAAAGGAAGCAGTAGCGTTTTTTATTTCCTTTTTCCTTCCGGGGATTATATATAAGAAAAACAAAAAAGTACTAATAGAATTCTAAACAAACCGAATAAGTAGAGATTAAACCAGAACATTGGAAATATTAACTACTTACAGTTACGGTGGGCCTTTGTTTCCCCTAAGGCAAAACCAATCAAACTTTGTTCTACTAAAAGATATGAACAAAGGGAATATGTGCAATCTTGGGCCACTCTGCGCCACTTCCTTTGGTGCATCTCTCTGCTAAAAGAGGACACCTGTAGATACTTAGACGATTTAAATTGGTGAGGTCTGCAGAGGGCAACTGTCTGAGGTTAGAGCAATCACCAATCCACAATTCTCGAAGATTCCCAAGGCTACCCATCCACTCTGGAAGAACTTCCAACCCCTCAAACGTCCATATCCATAGAGATGTCAAGGTAGAGAGATGCTGAATTTGGTGTGGGAGAGCCGTGATTTTTGGCCATCCATGCAATACAAGATCCTCCAGAGAGACGAGATTGGTGATGGAGTGTGGCCACGGGAAATTATCAAGGTTGTCAGAGAAGCCACCGAGAGTCAACGATCTGAGGTTGGCCTGATGGTGGAGAACCGTAATTGGCCAAGAACCAGGGTCATGAGAGCGGATGTCCAACCGCTCGAGCGACGTGAACTTCTCAAGATTATTACTCAACCAAGGATTCAACTGATCACATCGTGAGATTCTTAGATCACGTAGGGATTGGGGGTTTTCCATATCTAGAGAAGCATCTAATAAAGCAGGGCAGTCATCTAAATCCAAGGATTCAAGAGATGTGAGGCTATTCAAATTCCTTATACAAGCCAAACTTCCGCATCCCCATATATGTAACCTCGCAAGAGATGTCAAGCTCTCCAAGCATAAGGATTCAAGAGCAGGGCAGTCACCTAAATATAAGGATTCAAGAGATGTGAGGCTATTCAAATTCTTTATACAAGCCAAACTTCCGCATTCCCTTATCTCTAACTCCGCAAGAGATGTCAAGCTCTCCAAGCATAAGGATTCAAGAGCAGGGCAGTCATCTAAATATAAGGATTCGAGAGATGTAAGGCTATTCAAATTCCTTATACAAGTCAAACTTCCGCATTTCTCTATCCTTAACTTCTCAAGAGACGTCAAGTTCTCCATATCCGGTAGAACAGCCAACTTGGGGAGCCCTTCGATTTCCAAGTACCGGAGACTAGGGAATACCTTAATCGATGAAGAAGAATCCGAGGGAACCATTGCATCTGACCACTCCTCTAGACTTTTCATGTCCCGCAGCACAAAACGCGACAGTTTCGGAAACAGAGTGATTGGTTTCACCGCCTCTCTGCTACTGGTGCTGCTACTACAAGAACCGCTGCTCCTTGCATTAATATCGACATGTGCAAGGAGACCATAGAATTCAGCCCCAATGCGCTTCACATTGTGTAAGGAGGCTATCACTAAGGACTCGAGACAAGGCAAGTCCCCTAGTGGTGGTACTTGTTCACACTTACCCAATCCTCTCAACGCGAGGCGTACTAGATTCCTCAGGAGTACCATCAAGTGATCCTTTGCCACCATCCACGACGGCAACCTTGAACCTTCGAAACCACTAATGGTTAAACCTTTCAAGTCTGGGTGAGGTTGGAGACCTTCCATGACACTGTTGATATTGTTGTCGTCACAATCTTCATTTGTATCATCCCATGAAAGTTCTAAACTTTGAATGCTTCTTTTTTTGGACAACTTTGCTTTTGCTGCGGATTCAAAGCTGCTCACATTCTCAAGTCCACATATTTCTAACTCGCCTCCGAGGTTGCGCAAGTGTTCCAACTCCTCAAGTTGACATCCCTTGTCTTGGCTTACCCTGAAGTGGGGCAACGTCCGAAGATTAGCCAGCTGCCCGATTCCAGGGAACAAACATTTGGACCCATTCAAACTAAACCCGGACAACTCGAGATGCCTTAAGTTAACTAAATTGCCAAACTTCTTAGGTATCTCTTTCAAGTAACATACTTTCAAGGTCATCAAATTGTAGAGCTTTGTGATCGAATCTGGCAGAGCGGCGATTTTAGTTTCACTGATATCAAGGTGTCGCAAATGTTTCATATCACCCACTATATTCGGGAGTTGAGTCATATCCCAGCAGTCTACTATTAACACACAAAGGTATCTAGACCTTTCCAAGATGTCTTCGAGCACACTACCATCACCCCCACTATAATAAAGCGTTTGCAAATTTGGAAGAATCCCTTCGATATTCTTTAACACCTTCCCTTGACTCCCAGTGATGGTCAAATGCATAACTTCATTTTCATGACTGACTTCCATGCCACCCTCTATATTTAAGAAGCAATTATTTGACACTTGCAGTGAAAGATCATGCACAAGGTCGTGCATCCGGCAGCTCCAGATTCCGTTAATGGAATTCTTATAACCAGCTTGCAACAAAGAACTCCGAAGCAATACGTTGAAATAGTCACTGCCTATATCCTCCATTTGCAAATGACCTCCTCCTCCTCCCTTGGCATCATTGATCAATCCCTGGGCCATCCAAATCTGTATCAAGCTTTCTTTTTCCATATTAGCGTCCTTCGGGAAGATGGAACAACTTGCAAAGCATTGTTTCACTGACCATGAAGGTAAGTTGTCGTAACTCAGCTTCAGGACAGACATGACTCCACCTTCAGTATTCACTGACTCGTTCCATATTTCACTCTTCTCAAGCTTCAACCACTCCGAGGCATTCTTTTTGGAATACAACAAACTCCCGATCACTTTGATTGCTAATGGCATGCCGCCGCACTTTTTCAGTATCCTTCTGCCAATGTCCACCAGATGTTGAGTCTTTGTTGCACCACCGTCTGCAAAGGCTAGTTTTTCAAACAACATCCAGCTATGATCTTCTGAGAGGATGTCTAGACGATGCCACTCAGATGTTTGCATTGCTGAGGCTACATCATCACTACGTGCGGTAGCCAATATTTTGCTTCCTGGAGCACCTCCTATTTCGAGCAAACAGCTCCTCATGCCATCCCATATCCCTCGATTCTTATTCCAAACATCATCAAGCACAAGCAAGTAACTTTTTCCTTTCAGATTTTTTTGAAGCCTCCTTACCAATGCTTCCCTGTTTGTCGTCTCAGCACTTTTTTCGTCAAGGGATTGAAGCATATGGTTCAACAGCCTTTCCACTCTGAAATCATCAGACACACAAACCCATATTTTTTCATCAAAACGCTTCGTTACACTCTCATTTTTTAGCACCATCTGTGCGAGGGTTGTTTTACCCAGGCCGCCCATCCCAACTATTGAGATGACGGGTAAATCCTTCTTACAGTCTGAGCTAATTAACATGCTCACAACTTTAGATACCTCAGCCTCCCTTCCCACCGTTTCTGACTCGTCCACAAAAGGAGCAGTCCACCGATCCTCTTTGTGATCAGCAGATGGCATGGGTAGTTGAGCTGGTTGAAGCCCCATCTGTTTTGCTTCTTTGTAAGCTTCCTCCAGAGATGCGCTAACATTCTTGATCTTGTTAGCCATCTCTAGAGGAAAGGAAATAGGATTTGAGGAAGAAATAGAAAAGAGGTTGCGTAGCTTGTCGCGCTTCCGATTCTCAACCTTCTGCCGCAGAACTTCATATCCGAAGTCATCCAACACGATCTCAGCATCACGTGCTTTGGACTGGAGCCTTTTGAGCCAGAGTTGCACCACTTTGCTTGTTGATTGCTTGCATTTAGCATCAGAAATCAAAGCTTCCACCATCTCTACTTTCTTGGAGAGCTTCTGAAGGGCTTTCTTTACACCCCATGCCTGGTTGATCTCGGCGGCAGCAAGTGGAAGTATCTTATCCAAGATCACACTAAGCACGGTGTCAGCCATCTTCAAGGGAAACTCTTTAACAGATGAAGGTAAAATGCTTTGTTTGAAGTTGAATAGTTGGACTATATTTTTTGCAGGCAGAGATGAGCAACATTCAACAGCTAGCGTTACAAAGCAGGGATTCCATTACTTATCTTCCATTTCATATTTTTCCAAAACGAAATTTCCTACCAAGTTGAAAAACTAATAAAAAAAGTACTGCACCAAGAAAAGAAAAGACTTGAGATAATTCAGGACCATTGCCCCGAAATAATTGAATCTATAGACGTTGGTTGAGGTAGGACCAAACCAACTTTTTGCTTTCGGGGGCAACCTTTTGTATTTGGGTAAAGTTACTCCACTTGTAATGCATTTTCAATCATCTTTGCACATGTGACAAAACTTATATTATATTACATTACATTACACTAATGTTCTCATAATTCATTGCCCAACGCTGGAGAGAAGTATTAAAAACATAAAAAAGAAAAGAAAAAAAAAAGCCTTTGTTTGTTTCTTGAACAAAGCAATGTAGCAGCATGTAGTCTCCGGCGAAAGAATTGCCATTATCTTCACATTTAATAACAATTTAATTAGAATAGTATAAAAGTCTCGGATGCAAATGTGTTAACTTAAAGAAGGGATGAGTAAAAGATTCCTCGAGAAAGGTTGTGAAAACATATTGAAATTTCAACCTCTAGATGCTCATAATGGTCAATAGATGAAATTTCAACCACTAGACTAATCAACCTCTAGATTGCATTATTCTTTCTCATTGCTTTTACGAGGAGGGCCTGGCCCGACGAGTCAATGATTTGTTGCTCTTTAAAATCGTAAATATAACTTAATATAAATCCCATTCTAACAACAATAGTTTGAAATTCATACTGGTAAATGAACCAGATTAGCTTATGGATCACAGTTCTACTAGTTCGATACCAAAATTGCCATGAAAGCAAAATTGTCAGATCTCAAACTCATAAAAACAAAAACAATTGCAACTTGACCAATTTCCATTTCTGAAGTTGCTTAAAAATCTATTATGTTTGTGAACTTGGAACACCAATAATTTCCCCAAGGGCCACAATAACAATTATAATAACTGCGACATGCAGAATCCGAAGTCTCAAGCACTGAATCTGAGGTTGCTAGCGTTGTATTGGTTACAGGCATCATTATTGTATCATCGATCTCTTGTTGCATCTCCAAGATCATCATGTTCACATTCATGCATTTTTCTGGCCTTTCTATTGGTTGGATTGGCCTCAACTCCCATAGTAATGCTCTAAGAAGCCACAATTACCGCAAGAAACATACTCTGTATTGTTGTCAGTACAAGTTAGCATTGCTAGCAAGTAACTAATGTGCCTAGGAAGAGGTAGTAGAAATTATCTGTTACTTCCCACTTCAGATTGAATATATATATATATATATATTTGTTGCTTTGAATGTAATTTATGCATCAAGAAAAATGGATTTTCAAAAGTATATAACGTTCTGGATTTGAATGAGTTTGTGTATGCAGCAAAATGGAATTAAAAGTTTTATAATGTTGAAAATTATGTGGATTTATATTATGGTTAGTTGGGATTCAAAGAAATTAATTCATACCAATTGTTTATTGGGATAAAAAAATGGTACATGGCGTGGCACGTTTTCGCACTTTTATATTATGGCTGCCTGTACTTAATTTTAAATAATCAAAATTAGTGTGCTACACGAATATAATACATGATATATGGTCGTCGTAACTCACAAGTTTTAATTAAAGCTCGAACAAAATCTCCTTATAATTTTGTGTAAGGTAGATATTTGAGGAGGAAAATACACTATATAATGTTGTTAGTTGAAATATCAGCATTACCCTCAGTGACGGAGCCAGGATTTTTTTTTTGGGGGGGTCAAAATTGAAATTCCATTCAAAGATGACTAATTCATATATATATATATATATATATATATATATATCAACTCTCATAATATAAACTAAAATTGAAAAAATTTAGGGGGGGCCAATTTTATTTTACACACATATTTACATATTATGAATTAAAATTCTCAAAACTTAGGGGGGCCATGGCCCCCCTCTGCCCCCCCTTGGCTCCGTCATTGATTACCCTTATTTAAGTACTAAAAAGAACAAGGGTCTAACTATTTTGCATAAAACACTAGGGGAGTCACGGAGATATATGCAAAATTATAGAGGGAGTTGAGTATGCAAAATGATGAGGAGTTAATTAGAAATCAAAGCTTGCATTTAGCATAAGAAATCAAAGCTCCCATCATCTCTACTTTCTTGGAGAGCTTCTGAAGGGCTTTCTTTACACCCCATGCCCGGCTGATCTCGTCGGCAGCAAGTGGAAGTATCTTATTCGAGATTACACTAACACAACTGAGTGCAGCTTCAGCCATCTTCAGGGAAACTGCTTTGGTTGAAGTTGAATAGTTGAACTGTATTTTTTGCAGGCAGAGATGGTCAACATTCAACAGCTAGCGTTACAAAGCAGGGAATCCATTACTTATCTTCCATTTCATCTTTTTCCAAAACGAAATTTCCTACCAAGTTGGAAAACTAATAAAAAAGGACTGCACCAAGAAATGAAAGACTTGAGATAATTCAGGACCACACGGCTCGTGGGTACCATTGAAATAATTGAGTCCATAGACGTTAAATGAGGTAGGACCGAACCAACTTTTTGTTTTCGTGGCAGCATTCATGTATTTGGGTAAAGTTACTACTACACTTGCAATCGAGTAATGCATTTTCAATCATCTCTGCACATGTGACAAAACTTATCTGTGCCTCTATGCTTACATTACATTACCCAAAGAAAAAGAAAGCCTTTGTTTGTTTCTCGAACAAAGCAATGTATCTTCCATTGATCCCTAGTCTCCGGTGAAAGAATTACCATTTATCTTCTGGCCGTATTTTTTTTTTCCGTTGGCTTTTGATCGGGTCTTCACATGTTAAAGCAAAAATAGTACTTATGATAGTATAAAAGTCTCGGATGCAAATGTGTTAAAGAAGGGATGAGTAAAACGATTCCCCGAGAAAGGGTGTGAAAACTTTGCCGAACATTGAAATTTCAACCTCTAGATGCTCATAATGGTCAATAATCATTATCATTACTATATCAAAAGTATCAATGTTGGTAGGAGTGCAAGTATAAGCACCTTTTTATCTTAGTTTTTGTTATTTCTAAATTACCCTCATGTCTTTTAATTAGAATTATTGCATTTTAATGTGGCACTAATTAAAAGAAATAAAACACTCCAATTGATTACATTTTAATGGTATTAGTAATTATAATTAAAAAATTCTCATTAAAAACTATTTACCTACCTTGGACTCCATCTGCTATTATTATACGTACCAAAATTTCTTAATTGAAGCATGAAAATTTTCTCATTAGTCATTAGTTGAGATTGTTAAAAAAAAAATCAATTTCGAAAAATAGTTACTCTCTAGAAAATGGAGAAACATACACTGACAAGAAAACCCTTATTCATCTGTATATCTTCACACAAATATCACGAGTAAATTTTACAATTATGCACTTTTACCAATATGAAAAATTTTTCATGTTGCACCCAATGAAATTTCAATATACAAAAAATGATGACACCTTTATAACTGAAATAGTAGTATTAAACTAGAAAAAAAGAAATCTAAAATAGCACCATACAAACCACTATTATCATTAATAGCAACTGATCAAAACAAGAAAAACTAAAATAAAATTGAAAACTATTTATAAAATGGCATAAAGTAAATAGCAAATGAATTAAAAAGTTAGCATACAATTCAAATAATACCAAAGACAACATCCAAATCACTGATATCCAGAAGAAGACAAACATTTTCGTTATTGACAATAATATAGTAATGCTTCATTTGTATTGGTTTGAGCAAACCAAATCCATCTATCAAGTCAAAAACTATCTCCAATGATAAAATAAGAATTATAATAAGAGTAAATGTAAAATGTAGAATGATAAAATGAAAATGATATCCAAAATACCCTTATTGTTCTAATGATTACATATATTTATTGTATTGCAATATTAGTGAATAATGGAAGCGGTTATGAAATGAAAAACTTTAAAATTAAGTAAATTTCATTTATGGTGACAATTGTAATTAGACAGATTTAATGCATTCCAATAATTGATAATAATGATAGCGGTTATGGATTAAAAGTTGGCAATTAAAAACTAAAACACTTCAATAAACAAAAAAAAAAACTAATATTAAAATTATTAATTAGCCACAATTCTCATTCCAATTTCATGGTCATAAAAAAAAACTAATATTAAAACCAAAAATATTATGCTCATATGAAAAAAGTAGACTTGTTGTTCTTGTTTCGCATTGGATTGTGCTAAAAACATGAATAAAAGAAAAGGAAAATAGAAAAACTTCAACTATCTCTATCTATAAAATTTCAATTGTTAGAATGCACTAGCCAAACAAACTTTATTTGGTGGATCATTTATACTCCATTATTGACAAAAATAGAATTAACATAATACAAAGAATTCAAATTACACTTATGTTTATTTTTCTAACTTAATTATATTCTTCGTTTATAAAAAATTGTGATGATTGTGGTTTATATGCAATAGAGTCATGAATATACAATAATTTTGGTGAAACATGATATTATCAATGTTTGATATGTTAGAATTCAAGCTATAAATCAAAAAGTATTTGGTTAATGATTTCAAATTCAATTCTAAGGGTTATGTCAACTACATTGGAATGTTTTCTGTCTCTTTTCATTTCATAAAATTTTTAAAAGTAATTAGCTTAAAAAATAAATAATATAAAAATACTATATTATGATATTAATGATCAAAATTTCATAAAAAAATTTTTAATATCTAAAAAATAATATATTTTAAAATATTACAATCACGTGCAAAGCACGTGAACTATTACTAGTTATTATTAAGTGTGCCCAGACCTGGCTGCAGTTGTCAGACAAGATAATGCAATCTATGCAAATGCCTAACCATACGTCCAAATTGTGGTCTCCACCAGCACGAGCTCAAAAAGAAACTGCTGACTGAATATTGCAAATATGATATACACAATACACGATGCATAATTCAAGGACTTCATTCATTTAATCCAAGAGAAGTTTATATAATGATCGAATTTGTTGTATTGAGATATGTGGCTTTTCTACAGATATTTTAGCACTAAAATAAAATAAATTAGTAATTGAATAGGTTGGAAAACTTAAAAAGGACTGCTCCAAGCAAGAGGAATGATGACATCCAACGACCAATTCAGGGCCACACGGCTTGTGGGTACCATTGAAATAATTGAATCTATGGATGTTAATTGAGAGTTGAAACAGTACAAGTTGGTTTTACCCAAAAAAAAAAGAAAAAGAAAAAAATTGTACAAGTTGGTTGAGGTAGGACCAAACATTATTTTGTTTTCGTGGTAACATTCATGTATTTGGGTACAAAAGTATTCTTAGGTGTGCCCAGACCAGGGCTCCAGTTTTCAGACAAGATAACGCAATATCTTCAAATGCCTAGTCATACATCCAAATCGTGGTCTCCACCAGCACATGTTCATAAAGAAAGGACTGACTCACGGCACCACCCATGAATGTGGAGGGCCTGGGATTCAAATTATTCCCATCTACTGAATTGATGGAAATAAATCAATTCCCATGGAAGCATTTGGTTGTATAATTTCCATCCACTAGAATTAGGTCTATTCCAGGACTCCCAAGTATCAAAACATATTAATGGGTTTGCAAGAGTCTAATGCTCCAAATAACATTCTACATTAGCAATCCTACCAGCATTGAGATCGGAGTTTGCAATTTCGTGCCGTAAAATCATAGAATTGCAATGATGCGATTGAAAATTTAACACTTACAGTGCTAAATAATTTGAAAACCAGAAACTTCAGTTAATTTTTATGGAAGAAGATATCACTGAATTTCGCACTAGAAGATATCAACGAATTATGCCAGGATATGGCATGCTGCCACAATTAATTTGGCCTGAAAAGTGTTACAATTAGCATTAGGACACTTTAATCCAAATCGTGAGGGAGTTATGTATAGCTTTTAAAACTTCAGAAATGTTATATGAAAAAGCGCAAAACCTAAAGAAGGAGATAAAATGTGTTTTGCCCTTTTGTTCTTCAGTTTCCACCAAAAAAAAAGGGGTTACATCACCAGTTAACCTTCTCTACTTAACAAGAAGTTAACTGCTTTATGGTTATATAATGATTTGCCATTATAGCAGTTAATTAACAAGAAGTTAACTGCTTTGTGGTTTTAACAGGGAGTCAACAGCGTTGTTACCTTCCATTGCGTACTTGTGTTCATTAACCTAATTAACTCCACAGTTAAGAAAGGGAGATAGTTCCTGCCATGGTTTTTTACCCCTCAAAAATCAAAATCAATAGAGGGGTTTTCCACGTAGAAGTTGTAGTGTTCTTGGTTGTTCAAATTTCTTTTACTAGCTTAATTTACTTTGGTTATTGTGTGTTTTGACTTAATTTTTCCTTTAAGTTTCTTAATTTCTTTACACACACGAACCAATAAATGGGTAATCCAATTTACTAGCTAGCGAATTTTTTGGGGTACATCTTTAAAGTTTCTTCTTGTCCCACAATTCAAGAATGGTATTAAAATTTCTTCTTGGGAGAGTACGGATTAAACTCTTCTCCCATTGGAGAGAATCTCTCTCCATTACTGATTACACCTCAATAAAATTAATTTTAAAAACTATTTTTGAAAATCAGCTTTCATCATAATATGTTTCATTACTTGTGTTAGTTACACACAAAACTTCACATGAAATTGACCAAGTTTTACCATCTAATTAATCATTGTAAATTTTGTCATAATGTTATCCATTTTTCACCGCTCAAATGTTCCATGTAAATCAAATATTCAAAATATTCTCAAAAAATATGATTTCTCACTATATCGATCTAGAGATCAAAAGAAAAATAATGACACAATTACATAATTTTATAGCATTATATAAATTTATATATGAATAAATGGAGAGACCAATGGAAAGAAATCCAACAAAGAGGATCCTAACCCGGGAGGGTACTAACGCTAGTCATGTATCCAATTTTTGGGTCATATGATCTAATTGCAAGTCTGAAGGAATATCTGACAATAGCTTTTTCTTCTCATAGTAGTAGTTTTTGCCCTTTTCAGCACACTTTGCACAACCACCTTTGACATAATTGCCACAGTTTTCATTCTCAATGAACAAAATTTGGTATCAACACTATTGTACAATGTAGGGCTTTTCAACACTGCCCCCAGACATCCATACAAAATAATGGGCGTAGCCCAGCAATAACAAGATACAGCTAAATGATTTTCACCATCAACAATTAATGTTAAATAATACCTATTGAAGAAGCACGGAACTTCCCCGGACCGAGCTGACCTGATGAGTTCGGCGTGCTGATGAGAAGAGCGCGTCCTAAGCCTGCAAAACGAACAAGAAAGTGATCCAATGGGGAAGCCCCGAAGTCATCCCCGAGGGCACTCCGACGGTCAAGTTAGTTTTCCGGTGAGTGAGATTCACGGGAAGTAAAACGGTCGAGAGTAATTGTCCAACAGTGAGCGTACCTTGCGCAGTCAGTGTGCGTTATGATTTATACCTGCTTAGGAGTCCGACCTCCGTACGTTTCGAGACCTGCCCAGAATATCCTCAATCCCGCACTGAGGGGGAGCAATCCCGACCTATGCGGGATTGTTCTCTGGAGCCCCTTGGAACCCTAACGGCGGAGGGCCGCGGGACGGTTTCCATGGGCCCGAGGTCTAAGCCCAGCTCGGGCCTCCCTGGGCTGCCACGTGTATAGGCTCAGGACGGAGCCTCTGCACTAACTCCCTAGATTAGGTAGGGCTTCCAGGCAGACCTAATCTATGCCCTTGTCACGTGAGAATCCAGCGTCGCACTGCTTTGCCGCGGTCATATCTGGTACAGTGCTGTCATTGGGAAGCAGCGTCTGCGTCCTTTCAGTTGTCACGTCTTTTCGGTCTCCGTACCGCTCTTAAATGCGTTCACATGGGGTGGTTCAAATTCAAGCAACCGTTTCCCCCCATTCTGCTCCCTATAAATAGGGATTCCCAAACTTTCTCAGACTCTATTTTCCATTTTTCCTCCCTTCGTGCATTTTCAATTTCCAGCAACAAGACTTCCGGCTTCCAGCACCCAGATTCCGGCGACTCCTTCATCCTTTTTCCCACCCCACTTACCAGTAAGTCTTCTTTTCCTCCTCCTTCGCATTTTCTTTTCCTCTTTGGCCACCTTCTGCATTTTATGTCGGATCGCTCCGGCGTTACTTCTACCGCATCCCAGGTTTCGACCCGTCGTAGAGCCCCCAGAATCCTCATTTCTTCTTCATCTTCATCCTCATCTTCATCTTCATCTTCTCCTCCCCCTCTCTCTTCTTCTTCTGCTTCTAATCCCAACTTCCTCATTCCTGACTTGTTCGAGCCCATTGACATCATGAGCTCTCCATCTGCCCATTCTACTTCTGCCCGACTCTTGGAGGAGGTGGCCGATTTCGATGCCCTCATCGAGCAGCAAGCCACTTCTATCCCCTCCCTCGAGTCTCCACACGACTCCCCTGGCGGAGTCCAGGGGGAGTTGGGGAGGACAAGGACTCCTCCGAGGGGACCCCTGCTTCCGAGTAGGGGGATGATTCTGAGTTCAACTACGGTCACCCCGACCGGCAGGAGGTCACCCTCTCACCCGAGGTAGTGGCCGAGCTGGCCGGGTCTTTTTCCATCCCTCCGGCCTTCGAGCTACGGGCCGCCGGACCCAACGATCGAGCCTGCCGACCTCCCCCTAACTTTGTAGCCATTTACAGGGAGCAGCTGATCGCTGGGCTCCGGCCCATTCCTCCAGCCTTGGCGGAGATCCTGAGATACTGGGGGCTCCGGATCACCCAGGTCCACCCCAACTCGATCAGGATCATCATTGGATTCCTGATCTACTGCCAGATCTGTTCCATCCCCTACTCACTTTCCCTCTACCGGGCCTCTTACATCCTCAAACTCTCCCTCCCTGGGTGGTACTACTTCTCCCGCCGAGGGGCTAACCAAGTTCGGGGGGAGGGGGAAGGGCACCCAGGATCTACTCTATGGGGTCCCCTCTTCCATAAAAAATTGGAAGGGGGACTTCCTCTTTGTAAAATCCATGAACTTTCCCCCGAACGTATGGAAAGTCGGGGAGGTCGACTCCGACCCCTATCCGGAGGACCTGGACCCCGAGACCCTCGGCCAACTGATGAGCTCCAAGGTGAAGCTCTATGCCGTCAAGTTCTCCACCGAGCAGATCTCTGCGGCCGGGCTGATGGGGACGTCCGAGTCCCCTGGAGAGGTGGTGGCCTCCCCTACCGACCTCGAAGCCTGTAACGCCGACTCTGTCCCCGTAACTCGTTCTATTTACATATATACTATATTTTTCCCCACTGACCTGTTTTGGCTGACCTGGCTATGTTTGATGCAGTGAGGAAGCTCTCCAGGCTGTTGGGCGCGCTGACCGAGTAGGTCGCCCCCACCACGCAGCCAGAGACAGCGAAGAAGGCCTCCGAAGCCTCTCTGACACCTGGGGGCAGCTCGGACCCTCAAAAGGAGGCCTCCCAATCTCAGTCCCCCTTCAAGCAGGTCGCCGGCAAAAAGAATGCGACGGGGCAGAAGAGGGGACGAGAGGACGAGCCTGCCCAACCCGGAAGAAGCCGACGCAAGCCCCAGCGCAGCGCCCTCTCCTGCTGACGTCGGGGGGCCCTGTCCACCTGGGGGTTGGCTCCGCGGAGGAGCACGCCCGGGAGAGCGCTCCCCCGAGCTTGTGGCACTTCCGCCAAATGGCCCCCACGAAGCCGGGGCAGGCCCCCACGATGCACGACCCCGGCCACTTCTGCCCGTCTTGGGAGCTCTCCATCAATGACGGAGCCCAGTTCCCCGAGGTGGCTCGCGAGCTGGTCACGGGCTCGGTCCTCTCTCGCGACAGGAGGTGGATGGAGTTGGCCAGCCCGTCCGAGCTCCAGGACATGTACTACACCGCCCAGACCCAAGTAAGCCCTCTCTCACTTAGGCCCCTTGGGTCCCTGTTCTTTCCCTTGATGGAGTTGGTGATATGCTAACTTTTACTGTCCTTTCCTTAGGCCAATGCCACCGGTGCTTCCCTGGTGACTCGCTTCTCCGAATTGTCTCCCGATTTGGAGAAAATGTAAAAGAAGAATCGGGAGACCGAGTAGAAACTTCTCAAGCCCCTTAAGGAGGTAGACTCCCTTAACGCCAAGTTGGGCAAGACGGAGAAGGGGCTGGAGGAGGCCCAAGTCCAGCTCGCCGCCACCCTGTCCGAGTTGGACCAGGAGAAGAAGGGCGTGGCGAAATTGAGGGAGGACCACGCCATTGAGCTCTCCGGCACCGTCAGCCGGGAGCTCAAGAAGGCTGTTCGGGAGTTCATCTCCTTTGAACAGTTCGCCAAGGACGTGGCCCTCCTCAACCAGCCCATCCTCCAGGTCGGCGTCACGCGAGCCCTGGACCAGGTGAAGGACCTCAACCCATCCGGCTTCAACTTGGCTGACTTCAAGGACTACAACCCCGCAGCCGAGGGGAAGCTGGACTGGCTCTTCGACGGGTACTGCAAAGGGCATGCCCTGAAGGACTTGGTGGGCAGGAGCGATGTGGGGGTCGAGCTGGCGGAACTTCCCCTGAAGGAGGAGGAGGCTCATGGCAGGGCTTCCGGGAAGGAGCCAGTAGCTTAGGGCAGCGGCCACTCCAGAAACCCTTTTCATCCTCTTATAAGGATGTGGCCATTCCCCGCAGCTCATGATCTCCATAGATATCCTTTTTAACAGCCTTCTCCATACGCCTCTCAACATGTTTAAGGAGTACCATCAGCTCCCGCCTCAAGCAGATCGCCAGCAGAAAGAAGACGTAGCTAGGTTTTCCTTTCCTTTTATAGCTCGGTAGGCTTTGTAATAGATAGTTTTTGAATGTACACATGAAATATCATTCAATGAAAACCACCTAATTTTGACTTTCAATTTTTGCCTGCTACAGATCTTAATAATCGAAGTGGCCTCCCTGGGCCGAACACCAATCTTTAAAGGCAGCCATGCCGACCTCTTGGGTCGAGCATCCGCCATACTTTAAGCCAACAACTAAGTTGTCAGGAACGCCAAACCACCAAACTATCAGGCCGATTTAATATTCGAATTCTATTAACCGGAGCGATGCACCGACCTCCTGGGTCGAACACCAAACTTCCAGGCTTCAAGATACGCCGACCTCTCGGGTCGAACGTCAAACCTGATTTACTGAAGCAGCGTGCCGGCCTCTTGGGTCGAACATCGAGCCCTAAGGTTTTTGAGCTGCGCCGACCTCCTGGGTCGAGCACCAAAATTTGAAAGGCAATCGTGCCGACCTCCTGGGTCGAGCGCCGATTTCTCAGATTTGGAGGGCATTCCATCCGTTAGCATTTATGCCGACCTCCTGGGTCGAGCGTCAAATTTGAAAGTGATCATGCCGACCTCCTAGGTCGAGCGTCGATCTCTCAAGATCTCCCACTAGGACACTTAGCATTATCTGAGTGTGCTAGTGTAGAAGTGAAAAGTTAAACAGCATTGATAATGAGAAAGGATTTAAAACGTGAAAACTGAGCATTTATTTAATGATGAAATGGTACTAAAATTCCAAAGAATACAGTAAGATACCCTGGACCAACCTATCTTACGAACAGCCGCAAATTCGAGAAGTGCCAAGTGCGGGGTACCTCTACTCCGTCTAATTTCGCAAACTTACAGTACCGAGCCCGGCTTGTCTCTAAGACCTTGTACGGTCCTTCCCAGTTTAGATCAAACTTGTTGGAGTTATGAGCTCGGCTGACTGAATTCTTTCTCAGGACGAGGTCCCCTGGCTGGTACTACCTATTCCTCACCCTTGCGTTATAATAGCGAGTGAGTTGGCTCTTGTACTTAGCTATCCGTATTGCTGCTTCCTCACGCTTGGCCTCCAGCAGGTCCAAGTTGCACCTCAACTCCTCTTCGTTGGCTGTCGCGACGAAGTTCTGTGTTCGAGGCGAGGGAAGGCCGACCTCCGCGGGCACCACCGCCTGCGCCCCATAAGTCAGGGAAAACGGGGTCTCATGAGTGGCCGTTCTCGGCGTAGTGCGGTAAGCCCAGATGACGCTAGGAAGTTCATCTAGCCAGTTAGACTGGGTTAGTTCCAACCTAATCTTCAGCCCTTGCAGAATGGTTCGGTTAACATTCTCCACCTGACCGTTGGCCTGGGGGTGTCCGACTGAGGTGAAGTGTTAGCTGATCCCGAGCTTGGCGCACCAGCTTTTGAAGGGATTTTCAGCAAACTGTCGCCCATTATCGGATATCAAGACATGCGGGATCCCGAAGCGGCAGACGATGTTCTTCCAGAAGAACTTCTGAATTGCCTTTCCAGAGATAGTGGCCAGAGGTTCGGCCTCCATTCATTTTGTGAAGTAGTCGATGGCCACCACGAGGTGTTCGTACCTTCCGGGAGTTCGGGGAAAGGGACCCAAGAGGTCTATTCCCTACTGGGCAAAGAGCCAAGGACTGTAGATGGGGACCATCACCCGAGCGGGCTGGTGGCGCAGCTGGGCGTGCACCTGGCAAGCTCGGCATTTCTGAACAAGGGCGGCAGCATCTCGGAATACCGAGGGCTAGTAGTAGCCTAGGAGCAGGCATTTTTTGGCCAACACTCGGGACCCCACATGTGCCGCGCACAGGCCTTCGTGCACTTCTCGGAAAACATAGTCGCCCTCCTCAAGAGTTACGCACTTTAGCCAGGGAGACAAATATGACCTCCTATAGAGGGTCCCCCCAACGTAGGCGTACTTAGAAGCTTGAAACTGGAGTCGACGAGTGTCGGTTTTATCCTTGGGGAGGACACCCGAGCTGATGAAGTCCACAAGAAGAGTCATCCAAGAGGCCGAGCTGTCTATAGCCAGGATCTGGACCTGGCCAATGCTCTTTTGCTTGACTACCTCCACCAGGACTTCCTTGCTCAGGTGGGCAAACGAGGAGGACGCCAGTTTCGACAGGGCGTCCACCCGCTTGTTCTGTGACCTCGGCACCCACTCAATTTCGAAAATGTCGAACAGTTTCATCGCCTCCTGCACCTTAGCCAAGTATTTTTTCATGACATCCTCCTTAGCCTCGTACTCCCCGCGGACCTGGCAGACTACTAGTTGGGAGTCACTCCGGACCCTGATCGCGGTTATACCCATCTGGTAGGCTATCGGCAACCCTGTCAATAGCGCCTCGTACTCAGCCTCATTGTTGGATGCCGGGAAGTCAAATCTGAGAGCGTAGGTCAGCTCCTCCCCGGTGGGCGAGGTGAGCAGCAAGCCGGCTCCGCTCCCTTTCTTGCTCGAGACCCCATCCACGAACAGCATCCACGGCTCTCCCGGCCGCACCTCCTTGGCCGGAGGGCTTGGCTCAGCCACGGACAGACTGGCTCCCTCGGCAAGGAAGTCTGCCAGGGCCTGGGCTTTAATAGCAGTGCGAGACTGGTAGCCGATGTCGTGCTCGGCCAGCTCGACGGTCCATTTGGTCATCCTACCGGAGACGTCGGGTTTTGTGAGTATCTGTCGTAAGGGCTGGTCAGTCAGGACGGTGATGCTGTGGGCCTGGAAGTAAGGTCGGAGCTTCCTGGCGGCGAGGACCAGTTTTTCCGCCGGCGTGTACCGCGTCTCCGGCCCTTGTAAAGCTCGGCTAACGTAGTATATTGGCCTTTGAGCCCCCCTGTCCTCCCGCACCAAGACCGCGCTAACGGCCTCGTTGCAAGCAGACAAGTATAGGAACAGGGTCTCTCCCTGCTCCGGGGCAGTCAAAGCAAGCAGCTCAGCCAAGTATGCTTTTAAGTCGGTGAAGGTTTTCTGGCATTCCTCCGTTCATTGAAAGTCCTTTGGTGCTTTCAGAATCCGAAAGAAGGGCAGCCCCCTTACCACGGAGCGCGAGAGGAACCTATTCGGGGCAGCCATCATTCCCGCGAGCCGTTGGACCTCCTTGACGGTCCTCGGGGGGGCCATGTCCATGATGGCCTGGAGTTTATCCGGATTGGTCCGGATCCCTTCTTGAGAGACCAGGAAGCCCAGGAACTTTCCCGACGTAACCCCGAAGGTACATTTCTTCCGGTTCAGCCGCATCTGGCTTTCCCGTAAGATGTTCAGGATTTTCCTCAGGTCGGGGACGAGCTGCTGATCAGTCCGACTCTTGACGATCATATCGTCCACGTAGATCTCCATATTCTTGGCGATCTGATTCCGGAACAGATTGTTGACCAGACGTTGGTAGGTAACTCCGGCGTTCTTTAGCCCAAACGGCATGGTCCGGTAGCAATAAGTTCCCTCCTCGGTGATGAAGGAGGTCTTTTCTCGGTCCTCTTCGGCCATCTCTATCTGGTGGTATCCCTTGAAAGCATCCAGAAAACACAAAATGTCAAAACCAATAGTAGAGTCCACTAACCTGTCGATCTTTGGCAAGGGAAAACAGTCCTTTCGGCAGGCCTTGTTAAGATCTGTGAAGTCCACGCACATCCTCCAAGACTGGTCCTCCTTCTTCACCAGGACGGGATTGGCTAACCAGATCGGGTAATATACCTCCAAGATGATTTTGGATTCTAGCAGCTTGCCGACCTCTTTCCTGATCACCTCATTCCTCTTTGGGGCGAAACTCCTCTTTTTCTGCTTCACCGGTTTGAATCGGGGATCCACGTTGAGGTGGTGGACGGCCAGATCTGTCGGAATCCCGGGCATGTCTTCTACCGTCCACGCGAAGACCTGGGCGTACTCCCTTAGTAGGGCCTTCAAGCCCTCCTTCTCTTCGGGGGATAGCGACGCACCCACGCGGAGGACCTGGTCGGGCCGGTTCTCTCTCAAAGGGAACTCCTCGATCTCGTCTTGGGTGCCCAGCTGTCGGGCCTCCTTCCCCGAGATGTAGCGCTCCAGGCTGGTCGTCTGAGCGACCACCTTCTCATGTCCCTGGAGCACGGCCAAGTAGCAAGCTCTGGCCACCTCGAGATCTCCATGTATCTCGGCTATTCCTCCCAGGTTGGAAAATTTGACGCTGAGATGGAGAGACGAGGGGATGGCTCGGAGGGCATTCAAAGCGGGCCGTCCCAAGAACACGTTGTATGGGGATTGTTGCCTGACCACCACGAAATTGACAGGGATGGTCCGGCATTTGGGCGCCTGCCCTACCGTAACCATCAGGGTGATCATCCTCTCCGGAGTGATGGGAGGTCCCGTGAAGCCCACCAGGGGTGTGCGAACAGGGGTTGGCTGTCCGTCCTCCAAGCCAAACTCCTTGAACACCCGGTAGAACAGGATGTCCACTGCGCTCCCCTGGTCGACGTACACTTTCTTCACCCGGTGGTTGTTGGTCACGACGTCTATCACGATGGCCTCGTGGTTTCCGGACGCCAGGGGAACCGCGTCCCTTGGCCCGAAGGTGATCTCCTCGTCCATACGCAGGCGCTTCAAGGAGTCATCCCCCTCCGGAGGAGGTCGCCTGTTCTTCCGGGCTGCATGGCTGTCCCCCCCGTGGGGCCCCCAGCGATGGTGTTGATTACCCCTACTAAGTTCTGGGTGTCCTGGTCGGGGGAATGGCCCCGAGGAGCGTCACGCCGCTCAGGGCGGTCTCGACGCTGGCCCTCGCCACTGTCTCCGCGGTAGGGGCGTCCTGGCTCCTGGCCTGGTCGATCTTGTCGCACGAATCGCCCCAGGAAGCCGCGTTGGATCAGATCTTCGATCTCTTTTCGCAGGGCCCAACATCCCTCCGTATCATGCCCCACATCACGGTGTAAGGTACAATACCGGTTCTGGTTTCTCTTGTTCCGGGGTGCCCCATCTTGGGTAGCCGCTCCACTAGGCCCTCCGCCTCCATGAAGGCCAGAACCTGGGCTCTGGATCGAGTCAGAGGGGTGTAGCCTTTTGCTGGAAGCGACGGTGGAGCGGGGGCCTTATCCTTTGAGAGCCGGTCGAAAACATTCTTCTTGGCCGAGCCGTCCATACTCTCGGGGGGATTCACCCGTCCTCTCCGATCTCTGATCTCCCGATCTGACTCCCTCTTCAGGCGAGCAGCCTCCTCCGCGTTGGCGGCCGCGTGCGCCCTAGTCAGGAGCTCTTCCAGGTCTCCGGGAGGTTTCTCGACGAGCTTGAGAAAGAGCTCTTCCACCCTAAACCTGTTCATGAAGGCGGCCATGACCACCTTTTCATCCTTGTCCCTGATCTGCAAGCTCTCCGTATTAAAGCGGGTCATGAAATTCCTTAGGGACTCGTTCGGCTTCTGCCGGATTGCCATCAGATGAGTCGCGTTTTTCGTGTAAGTCTTCGAGGAGACGAATTGGGCGGCAAACTGCCTGACCAGCTCGGGGAAATTCCGGATGGACCCCGGTGCCAGACCTTGGAACCAGAGCCGGGCATTTCCCTTCAGGAACATGGGGAAGGTTTTCCAGCGGACCCCATCCGCAGCGGTTTGCAGACGCATATGCGTCAAGAAGACCGAAAGGTGATCTTCCGGGTCGATCGAGCCGTCGTACAGTTCGATATTCAGGATTTTGAACCTTCGGGGTAGTGGGTAGTCCTCTATCTCCCGGGTAAAGGGCGAGGTGGTGTAGTTGTCCTCGTACAACTGCGGCCGCAGGATCTGCTCAAACTCGTCTAGGACAGGCTTCCACTGGGGGTGGTCCCGCGGCCGGCTTTTGATAGATCGGGCGGGGGAGCGCTCAGGCTCCTTCCGCGCAAACTTCCACGAGGAGGGATTCCTTGGTCGGCCCCCAGCGGACCGGTCGCGGGAATACCCCTCGCTATCCCAGACCACCGAGGCCCTCGGCCGAGGAGGAGTCCGTGGCCGTTTCCTCCTGGGGGGCTGGTCCCGTGACTCATCCTCCGAGGGAACGGGAGGTGATTCCCTCTCCTTCCCCTTCGCCTTGGAGGTTTGGGCGCCCCCGGCTTCACCCCCCTCATTTGCTTGTCGAATTATGTCTTCCAGTATGGGAAGATTCTCCGTCACGAACTGAAAAATCTGCTGTCTCCGTTCCCCTGAGAGGGCTGAGCCCCCGGCGCCCCGAGCCGCCTCGGTCTCCATTCGCCGGGACCCCTCGCCGGCTCCGAGATTGGTGTTCTCCACAGTTCGTTTTGAGCGCGTTCTCACCATCAACACAACTACTCGTACCTTCGGTTCCCACAGACGGCGCTAACTGAAGAAATACGGAACTTCCCCGGACCGAGCTGACCTGATGAGCTCGGCGTGCTGATGAGAAGAGCGCATCCTAAGCCTGCAAAACGAACAAGAAAGTGATCCAATGGGGGAGCCCCGAGGTCGTCCCCGAGGGCATTCCGACGGTCAAATTAGTTTTCCGGTGAATGAGATTCACGGGAAGTAAAACGGTCGAGAGTAATTGTCCAACAGTGAGCGTACCTTGCGCAGTCAGTGTGCGTTATGATTTATACCTGCTTAGGAGTCCAACCTCCGTACGTTTCGAGACCTGCCCAAAATAGCCTCAATCCCGCACTGAGGGGGAGCAATCTCGACTTATGCGGGATTGTTCTCTAGAGCCCCTTGGAGCCCTAACGGCGGAGGGCCACGGGACGGTTCCCATGGGCCCGGGGTCTAAGCCCAACTCGGGCCTCCCTAAACTGCCATGTGTATAGGTCCAGGACGGGGCCGCTGCACCTATCAAACAATTGGGTTAAGTGGATCTACACACTGCAAATGTCATACTAGAATGTCGATAGTTAACCAATTCCAAGAATCAGGATTACCAGACAACCAAATGGTTGTTGAACTACTCATTAGCAACCTTCTTCCAGGCGCCCCCTTGATGAAAGAATTGAGAGTAGCGTTAACAGGCGAATCGAGTTCATGGTTGGTTCCTGAAAGACTTGGGACCGTGAGATCCAATATTGTGTACAATCTCTACCGTAAGCAGTGCTTTCAAGATTGAAACAAAGCAAATCAAGGGATCCTTCCTTCCTTGAGGATTTAAAAGAAAAAATACTACATGTTGGGCGTGTTGATGGCTTCTTATTTTTTTAACCAACACAAAATTAACTTGGGCTGCGTAGCTTATTTTGGGCTTTGATGCTGGTTTCCTTGAAAAATCACAGTAAACCAAGTATCAACTGCAATATCAGTTTTTAGTTTCCACACTTCAAGGCCCAATGCATGTACATGTCTAATGCACGTGAGGATGAGTTGTTTTTTTTTTTTACTTTTTTTTTTGGGTGGATGTGAGTAAAAAATTTCCATTTGTAGTTGTGGTGGCTTATCAAAAATTAATTCAATTAGTAGATTTTTTTTTGTTACAGTACTTGATTATATTATTTGGGTGTACCCCTGTATAAGTGAGTTTTTTATTTGATAATATATAATTTTGAATTTCTAAAACATATTTATCTCTACATTTAGTTTAAATTTTATATTAAAATAATCAAAGCTAATTTTTTTTATATTTTTCAAATCACAAACTAGTCCCAGCCTATTACGTTCTAATAGATACTTTGACAAACCTTTTGCTAACGAAAATACTAAAGGAAAAGAATATTACTGGAACATAAGAGGGCATGGCATCAGTAGAGGTACTTCAACTTTTCAAAGCCAAGTCGACAAATAATACACTCACCCAAGTCTTCAAGCACTGGTTCGACCGTTTCTTTACTTGCACATTTAGGTTTGCTGTTCTGAGATAAGATGCTTCCACAGACGTATTAGTTAATTCCTTCTGTGGATTCAGTAAACATCTGCTTTGAACTCTCACAATCTCCATGCTCTATTCCTTGCTTTTCATGCAATTCAATTATTTCACTGGTGAAAAGCTTATCAGACAGGTCGCGGAACAAATTGCAGATACCAAACAGCTCTCCTTGAAATTCTCTGCAATCCTGAAAAGTGGAATATAAGAAGACAACTGTGCACAGAATCAGAAAATCAGCAACAGTACCTGCACACCATCAAAGTAAAGTTTCTCCAGCAATATTTGCTAGTTGTTGCTTGTAAACCTGCCTGGGGTAAACAAGTTCCTCTAGAGAACCGGCTGCAAGAAGACGGAAAACAATGACATGGGGATTCTGCCCATAATGTCTTGTGCCTGCAAATCCTGGGCAGGATTCCAATTTGGGTCAAAGATCACAACACGATTTGCACTAACAAGATTGAGTCCAAGCCCACCAGCTCGAGTTGATACGAGGAAGACCTGCAATTAAGATGTAAAATTAGAAACTCGAGTCTCACAGTATCAAAACTGACTCTAAATGTCAAAACTAAACTGTTTGCTTGGACTTGAGTTGAAGTCATCAACAAGAGACTGGCGTACTCCAGTCGGAGTAGATCCATCAAGCCTTGAAAAGCAACAGCCTTTGCGTATAAGGAACTTTTCAAGTATGTCCAGCATTCTGCTCAGAAGGAAAACATTAAAAGAATGAGAGGATAATGACAAGCTGTCTCAACTCAACTCTTAGAAGTGTTTAAGGCTAAGTGTAGATTCTTCATCCATTATGGTGCAAAGAGCCAATTCATTGCAGGGACATTACTGGCAAGTCCTATTTCAAAATATCAACAACATTTAAGTCCAACTAATTTATTCCAAGACCAATAAAGACCAAAAGTTAACGGATTTTCATATATTCTTTTTAAAACTTCAACCACAGTGTAGCTTCCTCTTTTCTTTTCCAAAACAACAGAGTGAAGTTCCATCCGTTAAACCAAAACAGTGCACAATTCCATTGGGGAACCCATAAGGAAGAAGAAACCCAAAAAACAAAAAAATTGAGAAAAGAAGAAAAGATAACGACTTGCTATAGTTTATTTTAGCATACAAGCAGCATTCAAGATTCCTGGCAATTTTTTACCAGAAGCCAGTAAAGCATACGCTGGAAACTTTGAGCAGCGCATGCAAATTTTTGGCACGCGAGAAGGGAAACTGGAAATATAGTCTACATGGAGTCAAGTTATGAAAAAAATGCATAAACAAGAATTAGAGGCTAATTCTTGTGAAACGTGGGTGTTTTGTTTGTGGTGGTGGCGGCGGCGGCAGACCACAAACAAATTTTTTCCACTGGGCAACTCTTTCTTCTCTACTCTCTCAGTCTCTTGCTCGTTCCACAGATTCCAATTCCAAGCAGATTTTTTGCACTTTCTCTTCGAATTCTCCGGGGGAAGAAGCAAAGGTACCATCGTTTAAGATTGCGAGACTTCAAGTATGCTGGCCAACTTTTTTGCAACTCCAATGATAAAATTCAAGAAAATAGCAGTAAGCACAGATTTTTTTTTTTAAAAAACCATGTTTCCATCAATCTGTCAATTTCTTGGTTCTATTTTTGTTTATTGATATTAAGTGCTGACATAGTGTCAAGTAATGAGTTTTTTCTTTTCCCTCTTATCGTTTCAGCATTTCGGCCGTGAATTGATCTGGTTTGAACTAGTTTTGCACGATTTCTTCGGCTTAGTTTTATGCTATACTTTTGTTGTTCTAGGATTCAGCTTTTTTCAGATTTCCTCTACTTGCATTTCTGTGATGAGCAGGTAAAATTTGAAAGAAATCTAAAGAAGCGCTAATCTGGTTTCTCCATTTTTTAAAAAAAAAAATTATTTTTTACATGAATTCATCTTTTTTTTTTGTCTTTTTGTTTATAGATAATAGGAAGCCAGACAATCATTCTGGTGTTGAGTGGAAGCAAAACGAGGATAAGAAACTTTGACAATTAGGATTGGACGAGGTTATCTGGGTATTGGTTGATATTGCGGAACTCCTCATTTGCTTTGAATTGTTTTGGGTGGTGCAAAGTCATAACGCAGCCAAATCCTTTGCCTACGGTAGAATTATGGAAGCATGAATAGTGTTACATGGATTTATTTTCTCTTTATTTGTTTTGGCCTGTATTCTACCTTTGCCTTTCCTTTTGAGGGAAATTTCATGATACTTTGTAATTGTCGATGCTACTCTGCTTGCTATTGTACTTGCTGTGTTTCTCCAAGTGAGAAACCGTGCACTTCTTTTTTCATATCTTGCATTTTTTTGGGTGTTGCAAGTGAAAAAAGGTATAGTCAAAAAATTCCAATTACCAAAATGAATGCAAATATGGCCATAATTGTTTCTAACCCACATGTAAATGACCGGCTACAAAAAAAGCCCAAACAAAAAGACATTTTACGGTTAAATATTTCTACCAAATACGCAATACAGAAAAAAGGATTTAAAAAAAAAAATCTATTTCAACAAGTATACGCTATACTTCAGGTCCGTTTGGGGTTAAAATTAGAAGTAGAGTTTTTTATGTTAAAAGCACTTTTAATAAAAGTTCAAATTTGATACTTTTAGACTAGCTCTTGTGATTTAAAAAATAAAACATCCAATTTAATCATTTTATCCTATATTATGAATCAAATAAAGAGATAAACACTTTCAAAAATTTTTAAAAGTACATATTATTCAATACGTTAATTACTTATTAAACTATATCTTCAAATAAAATATTTAAAAACACTTAAGCAGTTAATAAATAGTTTTATTAAAAAGCTCTATTAGGCCAGTACTTTTGAGTAAGTTATCGCAATTCTAAACTATAGCTATCTATTAGGTTAGCACTTTTGAAAAAGCTATATTAGGTTAATTTACTGTGTACCAAGCTCACAAACTAAATAATAATTACCCAAAATAATAAAAATTCAACACAAAATAACACCAAAATCGACAACATTTTCATTGAAGTACATAGAATTTATAATAAACAACCACACCAACTAATAATAATTTATACACATATATATAAAAAAATAAAATTTAATATTACTAATAGGGGCAGCCCGCGTCACGCGCGGGGTTTAGCCACCTAGTATATATATCTAAAGCAGCAAAAGTCTGGGTAAAAAAAACATGGGTACGATGGGAGGTCTTTCTTTCATTCAATTCACTTGATCAATCCTGAAGCTACCGCTACTTTTGTTATTAATTGATAAACACTCCGCCCTAAACCAATTTGTACGTTCATATCTTAAGCGAAACGGTAGCCACATGGCCTTTACTCAAGTGATTATAAGTGGTGGTAGTCAACCATCTCCTGTCATCCTATTGACCATGAAAAAATGCATTCTACTGGAGAAATAAAGGTCAAAAAGCTACAGTTGGCCCTCGCAAGGGATCAGTTTCTTTTAACAGCTCTAATGTCTTAGAGCACCTTACAAGGAGAATGTCTGAGGGTACAATAAGAAAATCAATTACCTGCTGAAGCTTGACAAGGCAAGGGAGAACAAGGCAAAAAGGACATGAATCACAGCCATCTGGATTATCTCTGTGAAGGTATGGCCAAATGACTCCATTGGGCACTATCTTTTTGCAACACTCTAGTTGTTTTAGATGGCTACCACAGCTACATGGAAGGTCCTTAATAAGGCATTGGATATCAGGTAGCTGTAACATTCTCTGGTATACCCGTTTCTGCAACTCACTCATGGCGTAGAATACAACATTGTCTTCCTTACCCATCATAAGATGCCGATGGTTTCCTCCTTGGTCCTTCTCAACAAATACTTGCGTCACGAAGTGCTGTTTTCGATCTTCAGCAACTCTAATAAATCTTTCTGGAGCACTTGACCTTTGGCCATGCTTGAGAGGTTCATCATAAAACTCCCTGAAATGTTCACGTGTTCCTAAGCAACCGGGTACTACCCATTCAAACAAATTGAACAATTCCATTAGTTTGTTCTGCATGATTGTTCCTGTCAAACCATATCGTTTCTGGGTTTAAAACTTCTCTATAAAGTTTTGACTTCTCATTCTTTAGTCTGTGTGCCTCATCAACAATCACTATCTCCCATTGAACTTTTGACAATATAGTACCGTGAATTCTGTAGGTGTCAAAACTAGTTATCAATATCTCCACTTCTTGAGCTTCTAGTTTGTCGATTATTAAATCACGGAACGGTGCCCACTTTGAAAATTCATTCTCCCAGTTGTGAATAACAGATGTCGGACAAACAATTAGAACACAGCCATTCTTCTCAGGCTTATTTCCCCTCAATGATGTTAAGTTATCAGCTTCTTCGTCCTTTCCAAAAACAGCAGCCATGGAAATACTTTGGTCGGTCTTGGTGAGGAAAGGTTGTTGTCCCTGCAGCATGACAAACATGAGCTCAACAAATAGGCAGTCATTTGCTGAATCAGGAAAAAAGGAAAATAGTAAAACGTGTAAGAATTAGCTTAGCAAGCTATTAAATGCCAAAAACAAAATCAGGCTAAGTGACCGCAGCTAAATTATGAGTCGTTCATAACGGTGCAGGTCAGAGCTGCTAGATTTTATTGGCTCTAAAATGCCACGAAGGTAGATTACATAACAGAGAACAAAAGTATTTGTAGCTACAACCTTGTTTGTAATTTTGAGCAACCGCTTCTGATAAAGAATCCCTGGAGTCCAGAATGAGTGACAAGTAGATAAGTTATTTAGGATCAAATGCAGTTGCAACACTGGCAAAGCTGCTACTTTTGACTCAAGGGAAATGCTATACTAGAAAAGAAAATTTTTATTCAGTTCCCAGTTGAGGATGCTCACCTCGGCGGTCCCGTACGGCCGAGGTGACCTCATTTCGTCATTCACACGAGCGCAGTCATGTCCTGAACATGATCCCCGAGCTCGGCCAGGTCCCTGGCCTACTACTACTTAGATGACCTCTGCACCTCAAGCTTTCACCTCGGCTGCACGCTGATGATGTCAGCGTGCCTGACATCACCCAGGACCAGTGCTTTATCTGAAAAGCACTGATGCTCTTAATGGCTACTGCGCAAGGTTCCCCGTCACCCTGCCCAGGCGGCTACAGTATCAGAGTCAGACCTCCTGACAAGGAACAGAGCCGTAATGACAGGACATGGGTCCCACTAGCATGAGCCCTCCGTCCTGTCATCCACTCCCACTCTATAAGTACCCCTCATGTACTTCACACAAGTAAGCATACTGTTCATTCACATATACTATTGCTTTTTCTCGTTCTCATACTAACTTGATCGTCGGAGTGATCTCAAGGGAGAAGCCCCGCCATCCACTTCGGATAAGCAAATACCCCTCACTTCACCTGAGAAGGGACTGATTTAGGTCGGTTCATCTACCCACCAAAAATCACCTCTTCAATTGGCGTCGTCTGTGGGAACGAGATTACTGCTAAAATGAGATCCACGCGCTCCAGAAGCGGGAGAGTTCCCTCAACCGGGGTTGGGCAAACCTCAGGAGCCCAGCAAGGTCGCATTTCTGAAGAACAAGTGTCCCCAAAGACCCAGCCCAACAACGAAGACGCCATCGCCAAGATGGCCGAGTTTGTAGCTGACAATCCTAACATCTTCGAAAAACTAGGGAGGTACTTCAAGAGGCAGGGGTGACGGGGAACCTGTACATAACAAAATGATACTAAGAACAAAATCAAATCATACTGGTGAAAATCAAGGTTCGCAAGCTATTACTACCAATAAACAAATAATAATACATTTTTAAAAGAAATAATCATCAAATACGACAAAGAAAGCTTGGAATTCATTATTCAACACCAAAGAAGGTAGAATTTGAAACCTTATGTAAAACGTGTTTAGCACCAGCATAAAGCATGAGTCTTCGTGTTTCATCATTTTCAGGAAACTCTTTTCTTGGACAAATGTTACATAAAATATGCACTTATGAAGTTGTAAAGGCAGAAGAATAAATTATATTTTTGTTTAATGTCTATAAGAACTTTCATCTCCAAGCAAGAAACCGGAAAAATCCACTTTTCGTCCCTAAATTTTGAGTTAGGAACACATATCGTCTCCAAACTTTTAGACGCACCACATTTAGTATATGAATTAATTATTCTTTGCCACATTTAGTCCAAAAACTGTAAATTGCTTAATTTGGATGGAAAAAGTCACGTGTTTGGCATGTAGCCGTTAAGTAAAAATAATTTCTCAATCAAAATCAACGGCCACGTCAGCCTTCTCCAATCAAATTGAATATTTTACCATTTTTTGACTAAATGTGGCCTAAAATGATTAATTCATGTACTACATATGGTGTGTCTAAAAGTTTGGGGACGAAATGTGCCCTTAATTCAAAGTTTAATGATGAAAAGTGGATTTTTCCCGACAGGAAACTAAGAAAAAGAACTGAACAGGAAAATAATCATGAGAAAATTGTGTGTGTGACAATGATTTAACAGTCTAAACAGACAATCTAAAATAATAGGAGCTTTACCAAGTTCCCAAAAGTTAGGAGAATTCCAAATGTACTTAAAGGTCTACGGGACAACACAATCACAACGTTCAGAATTTGATCATCAGTGCGAAGATTGCAACTAAGGGGGAAAGAACTTTAGCCAACTACTTGTTTGATTATTGGAGATAGCTTTACTTGGGATTTTAATTCTTATTGGTAGTTATTCTTTATTGGTTTCAACCTTCCAATCATCCACATTCAAGTCACGTACTCTGATGAATAGCTTAAGCAAATATACAAATGAATACATGAAAGAATAAACTTTGATACAAACTCAAATCAGCAGGACAGAGTATTAACTACCAATTCAAAATGACTCGGAATCTAACTATCACCAAAATCAATTGCATAAAGTATTAAATACCAATTCAAAATGACTCGGAATCTAACTATCACCAAAATTAATTGCATAAATGAATCAACTTATTGCCAAAGCAAACAATTAGATAAGAAACCACACCATTCAAACAATTCAATTGCAGTATAAATCACACCATAATGCATCAATTGCAGTAGTTTTTTGGCTTACCTTGTTCCAAATACTCCCTGCAAAACTTTTTTCTCATAGTTGCTCCAAACCTATTCCAACAAAACCACACCATTTAAATTGTACACATCAACCAAATTTGTGTGAAACAATAATATCAACACTAAATTACACTAACAGAGTATCCAATTTCAGAATAGAAACTATGATTTTACAAAGCAAATCATACCATAACAAAAAGAATAAAAGCTGACCTCAAACCAAACCACCAAGATTAGATTCACCATAAAACCATATTGAAATCTAGAGTACAATAGCAAGACAAATAAGTATTTACCGGAAGACGAAAGGAATATAAAGGAATATAACGGAAGAATGTGAAGGAGAGGACATTTGAAGAAATGAAGTTGAAACTGATGCTTAGTCATAAATGCTTTAATTGAGATGAAAATGGCATTTGAATGTCTTCAAGTTATAATAGTAAATCAATGGTAATAATTCATACTAATTATAATTTAACTAACACTAGCCAATCAATGTCTCTATAAGAACATTTAAGTAATTACACCGATAAAGAAGCTATCATGGGTTATACCCATTGTAAAAAAAACAACCACATAATCACATATTCCTAAAATATCTAAACCTCTGGACAAATCACAAGAACATTTCGGTAAATACAAAAATACACATGCTATCTTAAGTAATTCTCAATGTTATAACTACACTCAAAATAACCTCACAATTTCAAAATGCCCCTACTCTTACGATTGAAATTCAAAGCCATTCTTTGGCTGAAACTCATTCTTATATAGTATAAGAAATCGAAATTAGTATTCTATACAAATATAATACATGATATATGGTCGTCGTAACTCACAAGTTTTAATTAAAGCTCGAACAAAACCTTGGTTTGTTTGTGGAAACAAATCATAATTTTAAGTCCAAGCAACTTTGTCCGACCCTATTTTTTCATGGTGGATTTAATTTGAAGGGATCGAGTTAAATGTTTTTTGGCTCTCGTACAAATCAAAATAAAAAAGGTAAATTACTAATAAATTCCCTTGTGGTTTCACACATTATCGCATGACCTTTATTTTTGTGTAAGGTAGATATTTGAGGAAGAAAAAACTATGTAATATTAATGTTAGTTGAAATACCAGTGTTACCCTTAATTAACTACTAAAAAGAACAAGGGTCTAACTATTTTGCATAAAGTATCACATACTTATAATTTATTTATTATTATTGTTTTATTTGCTTTTCCTCGTTTGTTTCTCCTTTGGCCTAGTCTAATTGGTACTCTTTGTATTTTGGGTCTAAACTACAGCATGGTTTGGTCCTTTCTGTGTTACCTCGATCATCAGTGAAAGGATGTCTGTTGGATGGGAGTGGAATCCCCAGCAATGATCAGATGGGCACATCAGGGAGATGCTGCTACAAATAATGAGAATTTTCTGTGCCTTATATTACATAGTGGAAAATACCCCACAAAAGTTGAAGGACTCATGGATGAACAATACTCATTTGTAGACGTGGGTGCTGTATCAAACAGTTTACATGCTGTATTTGGATTTTGGACCAATCAGTGTGTATGAAGATATGAGCCTATGACTACAGTTTGTGCTCCAAAAATAGGAATTCAGTTGAGTTCTCCTTGAAAGAGCACGTAAACTGAATGATTACAATGGTGATCTGCACTTGGCAATCCTAATTGCATCATCCACATATCTTCTTCAGGACTTACTTACGAGACTGATGAATAACTAAGCAATTGTTTGCCAAGAAAGAGTCTAGAATTACAGCAGCAAGTCAAGAATCGTTTCTTGAAAAATGCAGTTCAGCAAACAAGATCTCAGCATACCCAAGTAAGCATAAATCATAGTACAAGCACCAAATTCTTTTTTTTTTTTTTAAAAAGGACATGCAAACAAAATCCTAATTCGAGGAGATCATCATTGCTATTTGAATTATTCAAAATCAGGTCCAGGCCAACGATACTCTTGTTGGGACACAATCTGACAGTTCTCCGAGCATTTATTGACTGATATTCTGTTGGGATCTGAAGCCAGCAGCAATGCTCCGAGAGTCATCTTTCTTAAAGATTTTCTTTTCTGCAGAAGGTAATCAACCAAAGGGCCATTGTGTTGAAGCATTACAATGATTTGATATCCATTTCCTTGAGACGTTCAATGCAGGATACTGGAAAAGCTACTGGCAGAAGACTCTGAAACTCCTTGTCTTGTTCGAAGTTGTTCCAAAACACCTATTCATTTTAAAAATAACCTAAGTACCAGAAAAGACTACTATGATGAGTAGTATAATACGGAGAATCATTACAACTCACATTATCTAAGAAAAGAACCTCAAGATTTGGGGCATTGTCAAGCAATCTTGGCAACACCTTCCACCAGTAGATTTGGTAAGCACGAGGACCAAACGATTGCTCACGGAATCCAAGATGCAAATCGGTCAAGTTCATGAAAACAGGTAATGGATGTGGGGAATGACAAAGTGCCATCATGCAAAATAAGAGCATAATAAAAAAAAATCATTTCTTGAAAGGTAAAGATCCCATTGAAGTGAACATCGGAAAAACAAGCTTTAGGAGTCACCAAAAAGCCAAGGTAATGGAAAAGAAAATACCTCGCCCCAGCCTTAGAAACGTTTGGAAATGATATTTTTTTTTTAATGGTGTTTCCCAATGAAAACTTAACTGTCAATCTACAAAAGTTAGGCATATCTAAATTCAACGCTATGCATCAGGAATTTAGTGAGAAAAATCATGCTAGGCCTAAAAAATAGTAAGCGTACTGTAACGCCCTAGCCTCAAGAGCTAACCCAAGAAACTTTTGAGTTGAAACCACAATTTCAAAATAATTAATTTAAATTCTGGCCAAAGAACTTTTGAGCTAAAACTATGGATTCAAAATGATTAACTCAAGTTATTAAGTAGTCCATGGACCTAGAAATAATATATTGGCCTAGACTCAACCCACGCAAAATCTGTTTTGATGCCATTTGTATTGGATCCACGAGCTTTTAAACTGAAATCACGGGTTCAAAACAATTAAACCAAATTGCTAAATAACCCATGGGTCTAGAGTCATGTATCAATCCAATCCTTTCATTTCTTTTTGATGTTGGACGGGTCCTCAGAGTTAAGACACATATAATTTGATTAAATTTTTAACATTGGTATATAATTGAAGGCAACATGTGACATAATCGAATATCTGCAATCCTTTTGCTTTGAATAATAAATATGATAAGTCTTTTTCAGAAAAATAAAATACTAATAAAAAATAATTTGATTAGTTGCACAACCTTAATTAGAACTGAACATACTCCTTTGCTATTTTGGCTGGCATTCATATTTATTTGATAAGCTAATTTCTTTCAAGAAATACATCGCACCACTTTCCTACTTTTCTTCCCTAGTGTTTAATTAGAGTTTGCTGCATCAGTTTCAAGAAGAAACAAGTTATCTTTGCAGCCTATAAATGACAAATCTGTCTTCATACTTTTCTTCCATACGGGCCGGTATTTGTCTAAAAGGAAAAAAAAATAAAACTAATTTGGCAAAGTATTTTTGTTGGTTATAAAAGCATGATAAGGCCACATCAAACCTTGGCTCAACCAACTTTACTTGCCTCTATGGGCTAATATTTTTTTTCTATTGAAAGATATGGGCTAATTTTTATGAGGTATGAAAAAAAAATATATACGAATATTTTTTGGTCGATCAAAAAGTACAATATGCCCACATCACCTTAACCATAGCACCTTATGAGTTGGGCTAAGAGACAGATTGGCAAGGTGATCACCTGATTGGGTATCCTTTTGAGAGGTAAAAAAAATTGGAAATTTAAAGACTAATATGGATACTAAAGAATAACTTTTTGACCAAATATCATCACACTGCGGCTACAGGAACTTTAGATAGAATACAGGAGTAGCTGAAAATTCCACACTAGTGCAATTCCACGAATGAAATTTGTTTGGGTAAAGCCATGTCTGCTATAGTAATTGTTCAATCTAAGTTCATTAAATCGAACTTTGGAAATATATACATATACATATATATATATATATATATATATATATATATATATAAGTAGTGAAGGCTAATGGTTTGCAGTTAGACAGAAGAGTCTATCCAGAAATTCTGCACCCTATTAGTTCTAGGTCATAAGTTTTTCAATCCCATTGATTACATTATTATACTTGCCAACTCAAGGACTAAGCACTGAATCTTAATGAAAATTAAGTTTCGCTTTACAATAGAGAGAAACATGTAAACAGCAATCAAGATGTACACTATGAGGTACTGTGGTCAACAAACAATCCCTTTATATAGTTAGTTAGAGTACAGGATTCATCAAAATCCCCCAAACATTTGAATGTGGTCTCAGGTCATGGAAATACTTTGGTCGTTCTTGGTTGTTGTCCCTGCAGCATAACAGACATGAGCTCAAGAAATAGGAATCTTTTAGACATTGTAATGAATCTTTTTATTTAAAAAGGAAAAAGTCTATCAATACTTTAATCTGTCTTTTAACTTTTCTGGTTCTGACCCTTTGGAAAAAAAAAAAGAAAGAATGAATGATAAGAAGGAGGAAAGAATCTACAGAAAAGAAAATGTAATAGCAATTGAAGGAAGAGTCAGGATTTGACATTGATAAGGCAATTTAAGGAAGCAGTAGCGTTTTTTTATTTCCTTGTTCCTTCCGGGGATTATTTTTTTTAAAAAAGTAATAATAGAATTCTAAACGAACCGAATAAGTAGATTAAAACAGAACATTGGAAATATTAACTACTTACAGTGGGGCTTGTTTCCCTAATTCGAAACCAGTCAAAGTTCGGTCAAATGATAACAACTTCGGAAATGTGTGCAATCTTGGGCCACTCTGCGCCACTTCCTTTGGTGCATCTCTCCGCTAAAAGAGGACACCAAAAGATCCGTAGTTGATTTAAATTAGTGAGGGCTCGTATTGCTTCTGCGGAGGGCAATTGTCTGAGGTTAGAGCAAAAATAAATCCACAATTCTCGAAGATTCCGAAGGCTACCCATCCACTCTGGAACAACTTCCAACCCCTCAAACTGCCGTATATCTAGAAATGTCAAGGTAGAGAGATGCTGAATTTGGTCTGGGAGAGACGTGATTTTTGGCCATCCACGCAATCGAAGACGCTCCAGAGAGACGAGATTGGTGATGGAGTGTGACCACGGGAAATGATCAAGGTCGTCAGAGAAGCCACCGAGTTCCAACTCGCAGAGGTTGGCTAGATGGTGTAGACCCTTTGCCCAACAACTAGGGTCACGAGAACGGATCCTCAACTGCTGGAGCGATGTGAACTTCTCAAGATTATTACTCAGTGAAGGATTCAGCTCATCACATCCTGAGATGATTAATTCACTTAGAGATTGGGGGTTTTTCATATCTAGAGAAGCATGTAATAAAGCAGGGCATTCTTCTAAGGATAAGGATTCCAGAGATGTAAGGCTATTCAAATTCCTTATACAAGCCAAACTTCCGCATCTCCGTATGCTCAACTCCACAAGAGATGTCAAGTTCTCCATATCTGGTAAAACAACCAACTTGGGGAGCTCATAGATTGTCAAGTACCGGAGATTAGGGAATACCTTAATTGATGAAGAAGAATCCGAGGGAACCATTGCATCTGACCACTCCTCTAGACTTCCCATGCCCCACAACTCAAAACGCGACAGTTTCGGAAACAGAGTGACTGCTTTCACCTCTCTACTACTGCTACTACTACAAGTGCTGCTCCTTGCATTAATATCGAGACCATAGAATTCAGCCCCAATGCGCTTCACATTGTCTAAGGAGTATATCCATAAGGACTCGAGACAAGGCAAGTCCCCTAGTGGTGGTACTCGTTCACACTTACCCAATGCCTTCAACCTGAGGTGTACCAAATTCCTTAGGAGTACCATCAAGTGATCCTTTGCCACCATCCACGACGGCAACCTTGAACCTTCGAAACCACTAATGGTTAAACCTTTCAAGTCTGGGTGAGGTTGAAGACCTTCCATGACACTGTTGATATTGTTGTCGTCACAATCTTCATTTGTATCGCCCCATGAAAGTCTTAAACCTCGAATTCTTGATTTTTCGGACAACTTTGCTTTTGCTGCTGATTCAAAGCCGCTCACATTCTCAAGTCCACATATTTCTAACTCGCCTCCGAGGTTACGCAAGTGTTCCAACTCCTCAAGTTGACATCTCTTGTCTTGGCTTACCTTGAAGTGGGGCAATGTCCGAAGATTAGCCACCTGCCCAATCCCAGGGAACAAACATCTGGGCACATCCCAAGGAAGGTTGACAAACTCGAGATGCCTCAAGTTAATTAAATTGCCAAACTTCTTAGGTATCTCTTTCAAGTAACTTACTTTCAAGGTCATCAAATTGTAGAGCTTTGTGATCGAATCTGGCAGAGCGGTGATACCAGTTTCACTGATATCAAGATGTCTTAAATGTTTCATATTACCCACTGAATTCGGGAGCTGAGTAACATCCCAGCAGTCTACTTTTAATCCACAAAGGTATCTAGACCTTTCCAAGATGTCTTCAAGCATAATACCATCACCCCCAAGGTAATAAAGCATTTGTAAATTTGGAGGAATCCCTTCGATATTCTTTAACACCTTCCCTCGATTCCGAATGATGGTCAAATGCATAACGTTATCATCATGACTGACTTTCATGCCATCCTCTGTGTTTAAGAAACAATTATTTGACACTTGCAATGAAAGATCATGCACAAGGTCATGCATCCGGCAGGACACGATTCCGTTAATGGAATTCTCAGAAGTCGCTTGCAACAATGAACTCCGAAGCAATATGTTGAAATAGTCACTGCCTATATCCTCCATTTGCAAATGACCTCCTCCCTTGGCATCATTAATCAATCCCTGAGCCATCCAAATCTGTATCAAGCTTTCTTTTTCCATGGCAGTGTCCTTCGGGAAGATGGAACAACTTGCAAAGCATTGTTTCACTGACCATGAAGGTAAGTTCTCGTAACTCAGCTTTAGGACAGAAATGACTCCATTCGCAATATTGGTCGACTCGTTCCATATTTCACTCTTCTCGATCGTCAACCATTCCGATACATTCTTTTTGGAATACAACAAACCCCCAATCACTTTGATCGCTAATGGCACGCCGCCGCACTTCTTCAGTATCCTTCTGCCAATGTCCACCAGATCTTGAGTCTTTGTTGCACCACCGTCTGCAAAAGCTAGTTTTTCAAACAACATCCAGCTATGATCATCTGAGAGGATGTCTAGATGATGCAAACCAGATGTTTGCATTGCTGAGGCTACCTCATCACTACGTGTGGTAGCCAATATTTTGCTTCCAGGAGCACCCCCTATTGCCAACAAACAGCTCCTCATGCCATCCCATTTCTCTCGATTGTCATTCCAATTATCATCAAGCACAAGCAAGCAACTTTTTCCTTTCAAATTCTCTTGAAGCTTCCTCACCAATGCTTCCTTGTTTGTCGTCTCAGCACTTTTTCCCTCGAGGGATTGTAGCATCTCATTCAACAGCCTTTCCACTCTGAAATCGTCAGACACACAAACCCATATTTTTTTATCAAAATGCTTCGCTACACTGTCATTTTTTAGCACCAACTGTGCAAGGGTTGTTTTACCCTGGCCACCCATCCCAACTATTGAGATGACAGGTAAATCCTTCTTATAGTGTGAGCTAATTAGCATGCTTACAACTAGAGATACCTCAACTTCCCTTCCCACCATTTCTGACTCGTCCATAAAAGGAACAGTCAACCGATCCACTTTGTGATCAGCAGATGCCATGGTTAGCTGAACTGGATGAAGCCCTATTTGATTTGCTTCTCTGTAAGCTTCCTCTAGAGATGCGCTAACATTCTTGATCTTGTTAGCTATCTCTAGACGAAAGGAAATAGGATTTGAGGAAGAAAAGAAGCTGCGTACCTTGTCGCGCTTCCGATTCTTAACCTTCTGCCGCAGAACTTCATATCCGAAGTCATCCAATACGATCTCAGCATGACGAGCTATGGACTGGAGCCTTTTGAGCCAGAGCTGCACGGCTTTGCTTGTTGATTGCTTGCATTTAGCATCAGAAATCAAAGCTTCCATCATCTCTACTTTCTTGGAGAGCTTCTGAAGGTCTTTCTTTACACCCCATGCCCGGCTGATCTCGTCGGCAGCAAGTGGAAGTATCTTATTCAAGATTACACTAACACAACTGAGCGCAGCTTCAGCCATCTTCAAGGGAAACTCTTTAACAGACAGAGATGAAGGTGAAGTGCTTTGGTTGAATAGTTGGACTACTTTTTTGCAGCCAGAGATGAGCGACATTCAACAGCTATGAGTTCCAAAGCTCTGAATCCATTACTTATCTTTCATTTCATTTTTCCAAAACGAAATTTCCTAGTCTCCATTGAAAGAATTATTATATTCTAGCAGTACATTTTTTTTTTGGCTTTTTCCCTTGGCTTTTGGTAGGGCCTTCACATGTTGAAGCAAGAATAGTACGTATGATAACAATAATTAGAATAGCATAAAAGTCTCGGATGCAAATGTGTGAACTTAAAAGAAGGGATGAGTAAAAGATTCCCCGAGAAAGGGTGCGTTCAGAGCTGGGCTCCAGTTATCAGACAAGATAACGCAAAATATGCAAATGCCTAACCATACGTCCAAATTGTGGAGAATATTGCAACTACGGACTGAATATTGCAAATATATATACACATTACTCCAAGAGAAGTTTATATAATGACCGAATTTGTTGTATGGAGATATGTGACTTTTCTACGGTTATTTTAGCACTAAAATAAAATAAATTAGTAATTGAATAAGTCTAGTTCTTACTTTTTTAGAGCTGTACCACATTTTTTGCTTTTGACTAGTTCAAGTCTATTTGAGTTTTAAATATTATGCTGAGAATTGCGAGGAGAGATTCAGATAGTGTTGTTGATCGCGAAAAATTTGTATAGACTTATTACTTACAGTTTTGATTAATGATAGAGAGTTATTTAATGAGAAATCTAAAATTATTTTTCAATTCTCAATACAAATCTCAGTAAACTATTTTTTCACAGCACTAAATGTTGTTTCTAACATGCAAAGTAGAGATTTTCCAATTTCTCTTCAGCACATGCAAATGTTATCACATACAAGAAGCTAGTGTTGAAAGCAATCGGGCTCAACAAACCATCGGGAACGCCGAGAGAGCTGACCAAGAAAAGTGCATGTGGTCTCGGTTCCCCTCAAAGCTTGCAACTTCTTTTCCCACTGCAGCAGCATTTTCTATTGAAAAGTAGACGTATTGGAGGAAATCTGACTCTTCTTCCAAATTCCAAGGTAGACCTAATATGCTCTGCAAGAAGATTCATAACCAACTAGTCATGCACTCATGCGCTGTATGTTGACATTTAACTGACTGTGGAAATTGTTCATTTTATTTGTCAACAATCAATTATCAAGATATGAACTCAAGATATGAGGATATGCTCTGGAGAAATATCCTTCTCTTAGGTTTCCTGCGTATTTTCTCTGCTCCTCATGTTTTTCATATACAAAGGGTCGCCCTGGAAATTTATCAGCAATTGGTATCATTAGTTGCTTCTACTTGTCCAAACAATCCCTAGAAAATTTATCAGCAATGGGTATCATTAGTTGCTTCTAACTTCTGGTCCTGCAAGATCTATACCAAAGAGTCTCTGTAGCCCACGATGAAAGCCAACATCACAACTAAGTTACTCTATTTTTGTGACTCTTCTATGCCTAAATACCTCAAGAATGCATCACCATACATCAAACATCCTGCTTCAACGCCTTCTACACATTTCCCTCGGCCTTTGTATCCTCCAAACTCAATTAGGAGACGACGTTCAAGAGGATACTTCATCAAGCTCAAATAGTGCATGAAGAGCCAATACTTGGGTATTTCTTTGTTAGATATGAAGTACCCCGAGAAACGAAGAATGCACCCACGATGCCTGCAATCAAAGACATTCCTAATTTGAAAGCAGCTGCAAAAGAATTTGCCATTGAGAGAACCATCCAAGTCACCAGACAGAAATAGAGGAATTCATCGATTCTGTAGGATCCTCTTAAGGTCTCTCTCATCAAAATTATCCTCTCTTGCAAGAATATTGGGAGAGCGCCCGTAGTAAATGACAAGAAGAAGGTCAGGATATACGAGGAATTGGAGTAAGAGACGGATCTAAAAGTTTTTTGTGGATGTAGCGAGACGGATCTAAAAGTTTGATAATGATAGACCTGAAAATATTACAAAGTGTGTAAATCTATCTATTACACAAGTGTTCTAAAAATTAGAGAGGGACCGTATTGTTTTTATAGAAAACACTGCTCATTTTGAACGTCTGTCCCATGGATTTTGCATACTCCGCAGGTAAAGGTTTGCCCTTTTCAGTTGGCGTTGGACAGAGATAGTACGCATGTATGGCATGAATAAATTTAATTTATATGACAATCATGAACATGCATGACAGAGCAAAATTCACAATAGCAGTCTTAAGCATGAGGAACAAGAGGAGGGTTTTGGAAGATGAATGATACTGACAAGTTGCAAGAGGCAGAAGAACCACAACAGCTTCTAGCTGAGCCATTTGATCTTCAATTCCAAGATCTGACCGATGACTTGAAAAGGTAGTCCCTTAAGGTTGTTTGTAGTAGATGTGGGATAATTTGGCTATTCCGAGCCAAATTTATAGGCCTTGAATGAAGATGCAGAAGATTTATCACGTGGTAAACATAAAGTGACCACAAAATTTGTATTCGACTTTCAAATCTTTTTCTTTTCCTTTTCTTGTTTTCCTTCTTGTTGTAAGGTTTAGTCTCCATTGAACCCAAAAAAAAAAAAAAGAATAACAATAATAAAATAAGAAATGCTATGGTCAGCTTTAGTACTTTTCTTAAAGTTGCCAACACTTTCGATCAATAGATGGTATTTCACAATATAGTATGATAGGTGGCCGAGGCACGTTTAATTCCTTCATTTCCTTTATGTGAAAGTCATGAGTGGGCTAAGTGATCAGTTAATTTTACGAAGCTTATTATGATAAATGGCCGTCGAAAGCTTTTAATGCTTTATTCTTTCACACTGCTTTTAGGAGGAAGGCCTGGCCCGACGAGTCAATGATTTGTTGTTCTTCAAAATCGTAAATAAAATTTAATATGGTAGAAATTTGTAATTAAATTAGTTAAGATTCCAATCCCACACTTTAAATAAATCTAATAGAAAAGAAATTCCATTCTTATTATCAGAAAAGCATCAAAATGTCCAATTTTTCTAAAAGGCATATAACAAGTTGACAAGATAATGAGTACATGCAGAGCTTATGGATCACGGTTGCTAACGTTGTATTGGTTACAGGCATCATTATTGTATCATCACTTGTTGCATCTCCATGATCATGTTCACATTCAAGCATTTTTCTGGCTTTTCCATTGGTTGGATTGGCCTCAACTCTCATAGTAATGCTCTAAGAAGGCACAAATACTGCAAGAAATACATATTATCGTCAGCAGAAGTTAGTATTGCTAGCAAGTAACTAATGTGCCTAGGAAGAGGTAGTAGAAATTATATGTTACTTCCCACTTCAGATTGAATATATATGTGTTGCTTTGAATGTAATTTATGCATCAAGAAAAATGGATTTTCAAAAGTATATAACGTTCTGGATTTGAATGAGTTTGTGTATGCAGCAAAATGGAATTTAAAGTTTAATAATGTTGAAAATTATGTGGATTTATATTATGGTTAGTTGGGATTCAAAGAAATTAATTCATACCAATTGTTTATTGGGATAAAAAAATGGTACATGGCGTGGCACGTTTTCGCACTTTTATATTATGGCTGCCTGTACTTAATTTTAAATAATCAAAATTAGTGTGCTACACGAATATAATACATGATATATGGTCGTCGTAACTCACAAGTTTTAATTAAAGCTCGAACAAAACCTTGTTTTGTGGAAACAAATCATAATTTTAAGTCCAGGCAATTTGTCCGACCCTATTCTTTCATGGTGGATTTAATTTGAAAGGATCGAGTTAAATATTTTTTTACTCTCGTACAAATCAAACTAAAAAAGGTAAATTACTAATAAATTCCCTTGTGGTTTCGCACATTACCACATTACCTTTAAAGTTTCAAAATATCTATATAACCTCCTTATAATTTTGTGTAAAGTAGATATTTGAGAAAGAAAAAACTATGTAATATTGTTAGTTGAAACACCAGCGTTACCCTTAATTAAGTACTAAAAAGAAGGGTTATCATCACTTTACTCCCTTAACGTTCGGTGCCACTATCAATTTCCCCCTTAAAGACTTGCTATAGTTTATTTTAGCATACAAGCAGCATTCAAGATTCCTGGCAATTTTTTACCAGGTGCCAGTAAAGCATGCGCTGGAAACTTTGAGCAGCGAATGCAAATTTTTGGCACGCGAGAAGGGAAACTGGAACTATAGTCTACATGGAGTCAAGTTATGAAAAAAATGCATAAACAAGAATTAGAGGCTAATTCTTGTGAAACGTGGGTGTTTTGTTTGTGGTGGCGGCGGCAGACCACAAACAAATTTTTTCCACTGGGCAACTCTTTCTTCTCTACTCTCTCAGTCTCTTGCTCGTTCCACAGATTCCAATTCCAAGCAGATTTTTTGCACTTTCTCTTCGAATTCTCCGGGGGAAGAGGCAAAGGTACCATCGTTTAAGATTGCGAGACTTCAAGTATGCTGGCCAACTTTTTTGCAACTCCGATGATAAAATTTCAAGAAAATAGCAATAAGCACAGATTTTTTTTTTTCTAAACCATGTTTCCATCAATCTGTCATTTTCTTGGTTCTGTTTTTGTTTATTGATATTAAGTGCTGACATAGTGTCAAGTAATGAGTTTTTTCTTTTCCCTCTTATCCTTTCAACATTTCGGCCGTGAATTGATTGGTTTGAACTATTTTTGCACGATTTCTTCGGTTTAGTTTTATGCTATCCTTTTGTTGTTCTAGGATTAAGCTTTTTAGATTTCCTCTAATTGTATTTCTATAATGAGCGGGTAAATTTGAGGAGATCTAAAGAAGCGCTAATTTGGTTTCTCTTTTTTTTTGTAAAAAAAAATTATTTTTTACATGAATTCATCTTTTTATTTGTCTTTTTTGTTTATAGATAATAGGAAGCCAGACAATCATCATGTTGTCGAAATGGCCACAACAATGTTAACACTATCTGCTTGAGTTGTGCGTAGCACTGTCCTAAGAAACTATTTCATGAAATTGAAATGTCTCCCCAGGATTAAACAAACCTTCTTCTATTTGTTGCGAACAAGAAAGACAAGCTTTCTTCTTATTGCAAACTAGAAGGACCAGAACTAGCAAATTAAAACCAGCAAATATAGAGAGAGAAGATGAGAGCAGAATTGTCAGGAAGATATCAACTGACAGAAATAAAAGAGAGAGAGAGAGAGAGAGATAGAACAGCTATAAAAAAGATATCAACTGAAGCTGCTGGAGTGATTTTATGAGGAGGGAATGGATCCTATTTATAGATTTCAGAATGAGGTGCAATCCTTCTCACTTCCGATGTGGAACAAAGACTGCAACCCTTCTCACTTCTCAATGTGGGACAGAGAAAGCAATACTTCTCATTTTTCGATGTAGGACAAAGAATATTTTTGAAATACTATATATTTTACAACAATCTCCTTCCTATTTCAAAAAAATTCTTTGGATAAAGGAAGAATTTAAAAAGGGGAAAATGCCGATTTTCATCCCCAAACCTTGGGGTAAGGACACATTTCGTCCCTCAACTTTTGGGCACGACACATTTGATGTCTGATTTAATAATTTTTTACCAATGTCATCCTCAAACGGTAATTTAGCCAATTTTTAACGGAATTGGTCACGTGAAAATCACATGATCGTTGAGTAAACTTAAATCACATTTTTAACAAAACCTGCCAGTTTCCTGCATGCAATCAGTCAACTTTTTGGCAATTTTGACTAAGCATCCATCAATAAACACTTGCGTCCTGTACGTAAGGGGTAGGGGTGTTTCGCGAATCGAGCCACTCGCGAGCCGATCGCGAGCGGCTCGAATACGAGCTCGAGTCGAGTTCGAGCTAATTAAGTCGATCTCGAGCTCAAAAACATTAAGTTCGTTGGCTCGCGAGCCCAATTATATATATATATATTTTATTTTTTATTTTAATAGTAAAATTATATATATATCCCTAATATTTTATTATTTGTTTAAAAAAATATTATTTTATTTATTTTTAAAAAAAAATTATTTTTTATTTTTTAAAAATAAAATAATTATAATTAATTTTTTTTTATTTTTTAAGCTCGAGCTCGACTCGAATTTGACTCGAGCTCGAGCTTGAGCTTGATATTTTGAGCTCGTCGAGCTCGAGCTCGAGTTCGAGCTTCACAAAATTAACTCGAGCTCGGCTCGATTAGCCAAAACTCGACTCGAACTCGGCTCGTTTGCACCCCTAGTAAGGGGGAAAAAAGCTAAAAATAAGGATAAATGAAAAATAGGCAAGAAAAGAAATAATCAGCATGAAAAATGAAAAGGGATAATTTCACAAACATCCCTTGAGATTTTTAATAGTTACAAAAGGCTCCCCTCAAAATTTAAAAATTACATATACTTTGCATGCATTTACTATTTATATAAGAGCAAATTATTTGAGTAGCCATTGAACTATTTGAATAGTAAAAATTTGGCTCTTCAATTATTCATAATATATTTTTACCCATTGAACTATTAAAAGTATAAACTTTGAGTTATTCATAACATATTTTTACCCATTGAACTAGTATGTTTTGTATTTAACATAAATTAAACATGTGAAAGTTAAAAAAAAATAATAAATTGCCCATAACATACCAACTCTTTATGGGAAACTAGCAGGTTTTGTAGTATGTTTTGTACCAGTTCTTTATGGGAAACATACCAACTCTTTATAGGAAAAATTGGTTAAATAGCGCCCAAAGGAAAACTAGTATGTTTTGTATTTAACATAAATTAAATATGTGAAAGTTTTAAAAAAAAATAAATTACCCATAACATACCAGCTCTTTATGGAAAACATACCAACTCTTTATAGGAAAAATTGGTTAAATAGCGCTCAAAAGAAAACTAGTATGTTTTGTATTTAATATAAATTAAATATGTGAAAGTTAAAAAAAATAATAAATTGTCCATAACATACCAGCTCTTTATGGGAAAC
>NC_040039.1:43376465-43422012 GCF_003713205.1 Coffea eugenioides
TGAATCCTAATTCCTACTCGAAATATAACTCAAGTTTATTAAAAATCAAATTTGAATCAAATTCTTAACGAATTGAGATCGAATGCTTCATTAAAAGTACGGTTCATTTATAGTCCTGGTCTCGTATGCTAGCATTGACACTAATAAGGGACACAAAATCAATGTAGCCCAACTAGAAAATCAATTATTTGATAAAAAAAAAAAAGAAAATCAATTTCTTCATAAACCTTTGCGTTTTTTTTCCCTCACAAAATTGAGGGCGCCCGAAACAGAAAACTCTAAAATCTCTGAGTTGTCAAAATAAAAAGAAAAGAAATTAAAATTCCAAACTCCAAAATAGGCGCCAGGCGGTTTGTCGGTTACCGGAAACAAAAAAGTTATTTTGAAACACCCCAGAAACATTTGTAAGTTTTCAAAAAACGGAAAAAACAGACTATTTTAACCAAAATTGTCGCAGAAACATTCAAGATTTTGATCTCAATCTCCAATTTTCCATGTCTTTGAGCACTTTCAAGGAGACCCTTAAGCCCTGCAAAAACAACCCATCTGCATCATCTTCTTCTTCTTCATCTTTTTCTTCAATTTCCCACAATTTTGACTCTTCCATAAACCCTAGGAAACCCCCCAAATCTTCACTGTCTCAGCAGCTTTTGCGCCTTCAACACCAAGAGTCCACCTTCTATTTGCCTCGGACTCAGCTAAAAAGCCCAAAAACAGAGACCCTTTTGGGACCTGAAGCTGAAGATAATGATGATGAAGAAGAAGCGGTGGAGGAAAAAAAGCAAGATGGGATTTTTAGGCCAAAGATGGAGTCTTTTCAGTTTGATCATACTGGACCTTTTGAACCATTAGTTCTCTCTTTACCTGGTGAAATTTCTGTGGTTCAGGTGATTTGTGGATATCCCAGTATGTTAAAGCATTTCATACTGGCATTTTCCTTTTCGGTTTCTATGATTTCAATTTTTATAGCTTTTATAGAATGCGATGAAGATCAAAACCTGGCATGTAGCCCAGGGGAAAGGTTTCTCTCGTTTTTCGAGTAAAATAATGGTTTATGTAAATTCTTCTTCATTTTTTTTTCTAAAGATAATCAAAGAAGACTTCTAAATGTGCATTAGAAGAAGTAAATACATGTACTAAGATTAGTATTTGTTGTATTAAATTAGTTATATTGGAGATTAATTTGCTTACATCTGCTTGTTGTAAATGATAGTTTGACCTTGTCTTTTGTTTTAAGAGCTACTGCAACGTGTTAAAGTATATTTGTTTTATGTCGAGTGTTTTTAATTTCTACTTCCAATTTTATTTTGCACTAGTTTTCCTAATGAATTAGTTATTGGCTATTCTTTTGACGATTGATGATGGAGGACTAGTAATGAGTTGGTATTGTTTGTTGTAGTGTATAAAGAATGCTTTTCCTCCATGCTCATATAGTTTTAGTCTGTAGGATTAATCAACACGTGTGTGAATTTCCTATTAGCTAGAAGAATATGTCAGCGGTAAGAGGGATTTGATTTCCTCCACAACTGGGTGAAGTATTGGCAGATTTAGGGGTACTGTCTTCTATTTGGTGTTTGAACTTGAAGTCTTTGGAAAAGTTTTTTCCTTCTTTTTCTGAAACTGACATTTGAAAATTCTTCAAGTTCTGATTTTGGACATCTTCTGCTGTTACTTGAATTAGTTGGTTCCTGCTTCTTGTTTCTGTATGCCTTCCTTTTTTCTTATTACTATTCACTTTTTTGTTCCTTCACGAATTTTAAATTGTTGTAGTGACAGTCATCTACTTTTTCCCTACCCAACAAATTTGATATAGTGAGTCCCTCTTTGTGATGTTTCAGACCATTATGTATTCATTCTTGAGGCTTAATATAAGTGAAAAATGTTAATTTTTGTTACAGGTACCCCCATCTATTAATTGCAGACTCTTAGAACATCAGCGAGCTGGTGTTAAATTTTTATATAATTTATACAGGAACAATCATGGAGGTGTTTTGGGAGATGACATGTGAGTTTAAATTTTCTTTCCAGATATTTTCCTTGATTGAGTGGACTTTGAATTTTATTGCTGTGACTTCCAATTGAGACAATGTCTAATAGGACATTTTGTTTGCTCTTTCCTTTTTTGGTTTGCAGTTCTGTCGGTCATCACATCCTGTCTTTTTTTTTTTTTTAATTGGTTGGAAAAGGTAGAGAAGGACACAAGTATTTAAATAAGGTTAATTAGTATACAAGAAAAGCATATAAAGATGTAGAGACTAGTATCTTTTCCTTGTTCTGCTACAAATAAACCAAATTTTGCTTCTGCGTCCTCTCTCCTGCTCTGCATTGGTTAATTTGAAATGATTTTGCTGCACTAGACTTGGAAAAGGCTTATTGAGGAGTATTGTCTGATAATGCTTTATCCAACCTTCTCATTAAGAAGTCACCCCTTTTTACATTGTTTCTTTTTTGTTATTATTATAAAGTTTTCAGAATTGTCTGATGAAGAATATAGATTCTTAAGTTAGTACTGAATCATCACTTTCGTAAATCCCATTGAACTTACTAACTCAATCATCAAAGTTTGGTAAATCCCATTGAACTTAGTGTTACTCCTAATTATTTTCTAATATCATTTTCTTTTTCTGAGTCAAAAACTCTTGTTTATCAGGGGATTGGGCAAGACAATCCAGACAATTGCATTTTTGGCTGCTGTTTTTGGAAAGGACGAAGAAGCTGACAACTTAACATCATTGAGGGGAAATCAGCCTGAGAAGAATGACTGTGTTCTAATTGTTTGTCCGACATCTGTTATTCACAACTGGGAGAATGAATTTTCAAAGTGGGCACCGTTCTCTATCGCTGTTTATCATGGACCTAACCGTGATTTAATAATTGACAAACTAGAAGCTCGAGAAGTGGAGATATTGATAACTAGTTTTGACACCTACAGAATTCACGGTACTATATTGTCAAAAGTTCAATGGGAGATAGTGATTGTTGATGAGGCACACAGGCTAAAGAATGAGAAGTCAAAACTTTATAGAGCAATTTTAGAGATTAAAACCCAGAAACGATACGGTTTGACAGGAACAATCATGCAGAACAAACTAATGGAATTGTTCAATTTGTTTGAATGGGTAGTACCTGGTTGCTTAGGAACACGTGAACATTTCAGGGAGTTTTATGATGAACCTCTCAAGCATGGCCAAAGGTCAAGTGCTCCAGAAAGATTTATTAGAGTTGCTGATGATCGAAAACAGCACTTAGTGACAGTATTACGCAAGTATTTGTTGAGAAGGACCAAGGAGGAAACCATCGGGCATCTTATGATGGGAAAGGAAGATAATGTTGTATTCTGTGCCATGAGTGAGTTGCAGAAACGGGTATACCAGAGAATGTTACAGCTACCTGATATCCAGTGCCTTATTAATAAGGACCTTCCATGTAGCTGTGGTAGCCCTCTGAAACAAGTAGAGTGTTGCAAAAAGATAGTGCCCAATGGAGTCATTTGGCCATACCTTCACAGAGATAATCCAGATGGTTGTGATTCATGTCCTTTTTGCCTTGTTCTCCCTTGCCTTGTCAAGCTTCAGCAGGTAATTGATTTTCTTATTGTACCTTCAGATATTCTGCTTGTAAGGTGCTCTAAGACATTAGAGCTATTAAAAGAAACTGATCCCTTGCAAGGGCCAACTGTAGCTTTTTTACCTTTATTTCTCCGGTCGAATGCATTTTTTCATGGTCAATAGGATTCGAGGTGATGGTTGACTACCACCACTTACAGTTATATCTTATAATCACTTGAGTAAGGCCATGTGGCTACCGTTTTGCTTAAGATATGAATGGAAAATTTGGTTTAGGACAGAGTGTTTATCAATTAAGAACAAAAGTAGTGGTAGCTTCAGGATTGATCAAGTGAATTGAATGAAAGAAAGACCTCCCATCATACCAATGGTTTTTCCCCCCGATTTTTGCTGCTATATATTTATATATATATATTATATTTTATCTTTATTTAACACTTGTCTGATAGGTGAGTAATCACTTAGAGCTCATCAAACCAAATCCAAAGGACGATCCTGATAAACAAAGAAAAGATGCAGAGTTCGCTGCTGCAGTATTTGGTACAGACATTGATTTGGTGGGAGGACATACCCAGGATGAGAGTTTTATGGGTCTAAGTAATGTCAAACATTGTGGTAAGATGAGGGCTCTGGAAAAATTAATGTTCTCATGGCTTTCCCGGGGTGACAAGGTCCTACTTTTCAGTTACTCTGTCAGGTAGAAGTTTAAAGCTTTACATTTGATTAGCCTTTAATTCTTGTTTATGCATTTTTTCATAACTTTACTGCATGTAGACTATAGTTCCAGTTTCCCTTCTCAGGTGCCAAAAATTTGCATGTGCTGCTCAAAGTTTCCAGTGTATGCTTTACTGGCTCCTGGTAAAAAATTCCAAGGATCTTGAATGCGACTTGTCTGCTAAAATAAACTTTAGCAAGTCGTTATCTTTTCTTCTTTTCTCAATTTTGTTGTTTTTTTGGGTTTCTTCTTCCTTATGGGGTGCCCAATGGGATCGGGCACTGTTTTGGTTTAACGGATGGAACTTCACTCTGTTGTTTTGGAAAAGAAAAGAGAAAGCTACTCTGTGGTTGATGTTTTAAAATAATATATGGAAATCAGAATTTTACTTGGAAGCTATGTTATCTGTTGATCTTGGTCTTTAGAATAAATTAGTTGTACTTAAATGTTCTTGATATTTTGAAATAGGACTTGCAGGTAATGTCCCTGCAATGAATTGGCTCTTTGCAATAATGGATGAAGAATCTACACTTCTAAAACACTTCTAAGAGTTGAGACAGCTTGTCATTGCCCTCTTATTCTTTTAATGTTTTTCTTTTGAGCAGAATGCTGGACATACTTGAAAAGTTCCTTATACGCAAAGGCTGTTGCTTTTCAAGACTTGATGGATCTACTCCGACTGGAGTACGCCAGTCTCTTGTTGATGACTTCAACTCAAGTCCAAGCAAACAGGTTAGTTTTGACATTTGGAGTCAGTTTTGATACTGTGAGACTCAATTTTGTAATTTTACTTCTTAATTGCAGGTCTTCCTCATATCAACTCGAGCTGGTGGGCTTGGACTCAATCTTGTTAGTGCAAATCGTGTAGTGATCTTTGACCCAAATTGGAATCCTGCCCAGGATTTGCAGGCACAAGACAGGTCATTCCGTTATGGGCAGAAGCGGCATGTCATTGTTTTCCGTCTTCTTGCAGCCGGTTCTCTAGAGGAACTAGTTTACACCAGGCAGGTTTACAAGCAACAACTAGCAAATATTGCTGTTTCTGGGAAAATGGAGAAACGTTACTTTGATGGTGTGCAGGTACTGTTGCTGATTTTCTGATTCTGTGCACAGTTGTCTTCTTATATCATAGTCGTGATCATTAAGACTTGGGGTCCTTGATCCCACTTTTCAGGATTGCAGAGAATTTCAAGGAGAGCTGTTTGGTATCTGCAATTTGTTCCGCGACCTGTCTGATAAGCTTTTCACCAGTGAAATAATTGAATTGCATGAAAAGCAAGGAATAGAGCATGGAGATTGTGAGAGTTCAAAGCAGATTTTTACTGAACTTCAGAAGTGTTTTCTTCCACAGAAGGAATTAACTAATACGTCTGCGGAAGCATCTCAGAACAGCAAACCTAAAGATGCAAGTAAAGAACCGGTCGAACCAGTACTTGAAGACTTGGGTGAGTGTATTATTTGTCGACTTGGCTTTGAAAAGTTGAAGTACCTCTACTGATGCCATGCCCTCTTATGTTCCAGTAATATTCTTTTCCTTTAGTTTTTTCATTAGCAAAAGGTTTGTCAAAGTATCTATTAGAACGTAATAGGCTGGATCTAGTTTGTCACAGTGTAACTTATGCTGTAATATTCGGTTCAGGTATTGTATACGCTCACCGAAATGAAGATATTGTTAATTACGGACCCTGGATTCAAGGAGATAAAGAATTGGATACGAATTTAAAGGGCACTGTGCAACATTCACTCCTTCTTGTTGCCAGGAGGAGGAAATCAGAAGCAGTAGCAGGTTCAAGGAGATAAAGAATTGGATACGAATTTAAATGTGCAACATATAGGAGGAGGAAATCAGAAGCAGTAGCAGGTAGCAAAAATACTATAGAAAATGCTGCTTCATCCAAGATGAGGAAAAAGAGCCAGTATAGCCTCCTTGCTCAGTTCATGGGTATGGAGGAAGTAGAATTCAGCAAGTGGTTACTTTCAGCGAATCCAGAAGAACGGGAGAAAGTCCTCCGGGACTATAAGAGGAGAAAGGATAAGATTCCAAATGGCTGATATCTTTCCTCATCAGGAAGGCAGAGTTTTTGTAATGCAAATTGTAACGCTTTGTGGATAGATTTCTCTGTCTCCGTCTCTGTGGCAGTCTTTTCAGGCCAAATTGACTCTGGCCATATTCTGGCCTTCTGGCCTCATCGTAACATAGTGTAAGCGTCAATCTGTCTGTAGTTAGCAAATATGTTGTTTGTCCATAGCTCTTTCCCAAACTATGGAAGTCGGTTGCTGTCATTTGGGACTTTAGCCGTGAGTCGCTGTATGCATTTGTTTACTGACGTCTGGGTTAATTCTCTTGATCCGTTAATCTTCTTGGAAGTTTTTTTAGAGCATACTAATTGATGCACTTGGAAGACAAGGTTGAAACTCCCTCTCTCACTTGGAACTTTTTTTTTTTGGGGGCATTTTTATATCAACAATGCACTCAAAAACCGGCCTGGACTTTTGGTTTGTTTGTTTGTAGAGGAAATGGTGCTTTCATGCACAACCAATGGTGCCATCTAGCCTGTTTGTTAGGAGCAAATTGAATATGCCACGCCAGCGGATTTATTTATTTAGCACTTCATTCTTCATTCTTATATAAGATTTCGATTGAATTCAATTCTTTTTTTTTCCCCCTTGAAATAGTAAAATTATATGTTGGAAACAATTTAGATAAAGAAAATTCATTTCTAGTGGTTGTGGATGTTAATCTATTTTAACCATTAGTATAGTACTAAAGGGTAAATTTGATTACTATCTTGTTTATACAGGTCTATTTCAATCTGCCTAACTGGGAAAATATGTTGCTGGATGCCACAAAATATGTGTGAAGATTGACTACTCATATATATGGTCTTATATTGACCTATTACTCTGAATTCTTTTTTACCCTTTTGGTAGCACTGTTCCATCCTCTGTATAGCAGGTTCATAAACCCTCCTTAGAGATTTAGATACCTGAAGATCATGAACAAAAATGATGATGACAATTTCGATAGAGTTGGAGAATCAAATCCCCCGCACTCAATTTCGTGCCAGAACGCAAACTTCACAATATCATAGCATGCATACATCACTTCGAAGTCCAAAATACGTTAATCAGAAGGGAATTAATGGTGGAAGAAATATGAGACGCGCATCTAAGGTCAATAGGGCAGACCCAGCTGATGAAGCTTAATAGCAGCAGCAAAGAGATAGTGGTAGCATTCAGCCTGGCAAAGCATTAACGATTAGAGAATAGGAAGAAATGTTCAAACTTCAAAGTACAAATTGAGAGTATTCAGTGACGTTAAATGCACGTTATTCCTGCAGTAGCCCTAATTGAAAATGCAGAACTAGAATTTATCAGAGAATGGGAAGAAATGTTGTTCAAAGGAAAAAGTACAACAAATTACAAGTGCCAAATGCAGTTGAGTACAAGCCAGAAGTGAAAATTACTACCACACAGTCCTAATGGAAAATGCAGAACCAAAATAGCATTGAAGTCGAAATATTGTGGTTCTATACAACTTAGAATCAAAAACTGGAACATTGGTGAAAACAAGTGAAAGCCAGTTTGCACCTTGGCTAGATGGCCTGTTAATGATTCATCAAGTATGTCCGTCTAATCAAAGAAGAATACTAAATGAAGAAATAAGTATAGTTTGTTATATAAACCTGGGTTTTGGCACTAATCCAGGTGTCTCCCCATATGAACACACCATGCCTGCGAACGAGTACTGCAGTTGACTTTGGATAACCTCTGATCTACAGGACCAGAACGTTAAACTCTGTTAAGATTCTGCAATTGCAACCTATGCAAATAAAACTTCTATTGTACTATAAATCTGCCACCGTTCTCTAGATAATCTAAAATATTTGCTGAACTAGAAATTTGCTAGCAGAGGATACCGCTTTAGTAAGTGACTCCACAAGCTTCCTCTCACTGGGAGCATTCTCAATTATTGGCACAACAAGCTCGTCATGGTAACCATGCCCTTGAATACCCTTTATCATCTCCATGTTTCTGATCTGTATCCCAACAATTCCTGATGTACAATCAACAGAACCAAATTTAAGATAATAAGAAGGCAAGGTCGATGCAGTTGTCTTTCAATTGGAAATGTTTTGGGAGAAAGAAAATTACGTGGAACTCGTTCGACAAAGAATTAATCATTGTCACAAGGCAAGCATCCAATCCATGACTGTGAATCACAGCTCCTGCATTACACATTTCATAAACCTATAGAACACAAGAAGTCAGGGTAACATACATGCAAAAATGGCGAGTCAGGAAGATGTCGAGGATAATTAAAATGTATCGGGATAACAACAAATGAGCAAGCTTAGAACTGATGTACCTTGAGAAATAGAGGAGCACAGTCAGTACATTTTGGAGGGTTGTTAGGATATGACTTGGTAGGAGGTGGAGAAAAAATAGATCCACTAGAAGAAAGAACATACATGTCCTCTGGCGACATCCTATCCTTCTGTACACCTACGATACATTATATCGTATTAGCAGAAAACAGGAGGGAGAAGGCAGCAGTCAGAGACAGAAGAAGGGAGAGAAAACCTGAAGGAGACATGACTATGAATTGATTCTGTTTGGAGACATTATGCTCATGGACTTTCACGGTTACACTACCTCCAGTACCTGAAAGCCATCCAAGTTTATAAAATTGCATAGATAGTTCTGACACTAAAGCCTTTGTTTGCTTCAAAGAGTTGCTTTGAACTCTTGGCCAATATGCAGCTTCAAACGCGTCTGCTGGTATTTCAAACACTTCCGCCTGTGGAGAACTCATGCTGGCTTCTCTGCAATGGACATTGATGTTGATTCAGCTTCTCAAGTTTCAATCAAAATGCTACTATATCCACAAGAAGCATATTCAATGCAGTTTTATGTACTAGACTAACCATGGTTCAAAGTCGCGGTCGCGGTTGCGGTCGCAGCCTGGACCGTTCCACATCGGTCTCGGCATATCGGTCGCGGTCTCGGTCTCGGCGAGACGCGAATTTTTGAAATATTTAACATTCTAAAAATTGTAAAAAATATGATAAACAAAAATAATTAAAAAATTTGTAAAAATAATAAAAATTCGAGTTGACTCGGGATGACTCGGAGTGACTTGGTAAAACTCGGCCGTTTCAACCCTTCACGGTGACGTCTCAGCGAGTCACGTATCCCGGTATCATTTCGTCGCGGTCTCGTCTCGGACTAGGCCGAGACGGTGACGACTCGGCCGAGTCGTCTATGTCTCGACCGAGTCGCCGAACCATGAGACTAACTGCATATTTCATGCCTATTTGGCTATGAAATCATTTTCACATTTGCAAGAACCTGAAACAAAACTTCTGTTTCTTTTTTTCTTTTTTCCATCTATAACAAGTTTGCAAGGGCCGGTGCAATAGCAATCCAGAAAGTTTATATGATTAGGAATGTTAAAACAACCTAAAATAAGCAATTTTGGTCACATTCTCATTGACCTCGAGGGCCAATAAAACCAGATAGATTTTCCTACATGGACAGCCATATATAATTTGGCTAATTCAAACGTCACAACCATATACTCGTTACAGAAAACAAAGATAGTTACATAAATTTATCCCACAATAAGTCACTAAATCGCTCCAAGCTTTTCAAAGAAAACTCTATAACATCATCCACTAATTAACTTTTTGTAGAACATTAGCCTGATCTAGCCAAAAGATTTGAACTTGCAATAAGTTGTCATAAAAAATTTAAAAAAAAGGGACACCTCTGTGAAGAATGAAGATAGCAGGATTTGAGGAGGTAATAGATAGTAAAATGTGATATGCGTAGAGAATATATGAAGGTTTAAACACGTATTGCGCAAGACTGAAAAAATATGTTGAGGGAAACCAGAAGATGGGAAAGCTGTGAAGTCTAGATAACCAAGCCAGAATTTTTTTTTGCACATCAAGGATGGCCATTATTGTTCCAAGAAATGTCTAAATGCAATGACCAAATAGCTAATCAAGATACTATAAAGCTCCAATTCCATGCAATATTCAATGTTCCTTGAAGATTAGATTTTGACTTGACGTTACAAACAATTTATTCTAATCTTTGAGCTTTTTTATGCGAATTTAAAAAGACAAGATTACACTTTTCTTTCTTTCTTCTTCCTTTTTTTTTTTTTTTTTTGGGGTGTTGGGGGGGGGGGGGAACGGTTTGAATTTGCAATGGCTATCTCGTTGTGTATGCATGCACCAGATTCATAAACTTGTCTAACCCATAATTCACTCCTACCAATTAACCAGGCATGCAAATAGACAAATGGTCATTCATTCAGTCGTCAAATTCACATGTAAAAAGTTAGCATTTTTCTTCGAGTATGTGGGAAATGTTAAAATTAATAAACATGCTTATGTTCTCCATATCAATGGTTAGCTTCACCTAGCAGGAATTTTTACTACTTACATCATAAGATAGACCAAGTGCCGTGTACCTGTGGTAGCCCTCTGAAACAAAGTAGAATGTTGCAAAAAGATAGTGCCCAATGGAGTCATTTGGCCATACCTTCACAGAGATAACCCAGATGGTTGTGATTCATGTCCTTTTTGCCTTGTTCTCCCTTGCCTTGTCAAGCTTCAGCAGGTAATTGATTTTCTTATTGTACCTTCAGATATTCTGCTTGTAAGGTGCTCTAAGACATTTGAGTTATTAAAAGAAACTGATCCATTACAAGGGCCAACTGTAGCTTTCCCAGACAGTCATTTCACTTATGATATGAATATACAGATTGGTTTAGGATAGAGTGTTCATCAATTAATAACAAAAGTAGTGGTAGCTTCAGGATTCATCAAGTGAATTGAATAATAGAAAAACCTCCCATCGTACCCATGTTTTTTTTCCCAGACGTTTGCTTAATATAATATATATAGACTATTATATATAATATAATAGAAGGTCCTACTTTTCAGTTACTCTGTCAGGTAGAAGTTTAAAGCTTCACATTTTATTAGCCTCTAATTCTTGTTTACACATTTTTTCATAACTTGACTGCATCTAGACTATAGTGCCAAAAATTTGCATGTGCTGCTCAAAGTTTCCAGCATATGCTTTACTGGCTCCTGGTCAAAAATTCCCAGGAATCTTGAATGCTACTTGTATGCTGAAATAAACTTTAGCAAGTCGTTATCTTTTCTTCTTTTCTCAATTTTGTTGTTTTTTTGGGTTTCTTCTTCCTTATGGGCCCAATGGGATCGGGCACTGTTTTGGTTTAACGGATGGAACTTCACTCTGTTGTTTTGGAAAAGAAAAGAGAAAGCTACTCTGTGGTTGATGTTTTAAAATAATATATGGAAATCAGAATTTTACTTGGAAGCAATGTTATCTGTTAAGTTTTGGTCTTTATTGGTCTTAGAATAAATTAGTTGTACTTAAATGTTCTTGATATTTTGAAATAGGACTTGCAGGTAATGTCCCTGCAATGAATTGGCTCTTTGTACCATAATGGATGAAGAATCTACACTTAGCTCTAAACACTTCTAAGAGTTGAGACAGCTTGTCATTGCCCTCTTATTCTTTTAATGTTTTTCTTTTGAGCAGAATGCTGGACATACTTGAAAAGTTCCTTATACGCAAAGGCTGTTGCTTTTCAAGACTTGATGGATCTACTCCGACTGGAGTACGCCAGTCTCTTGTTGATGACTTCAACTCAAGTCCAAGCAAACAGGTTAGTTTTGACATTTGGAGTCAGTTTTGATACTGTGAGACTCAATTTTGTAATTTGACATCTTAATTGCAGGTCTTCCTCATATCAACTCGAGCTGGTGGGCTTGGACTCAATCTTGTTAGTGCAAATCGTGTAGTGATCTTTGACCCAAATCGGAATCCTGCCCAGGATTTGCAGGCACAAGACAGGTCATTCCGTTATGGGCAGAAGCGGCATGCCGTTGTTTTCCGTCTTCTTGCAGCCGGTTCTCTAGAGGAACTAGTTTACACCAGGCAGGTTTACAAGCAACAATTAGCAAATATTGCTGTTTCCGGGAAAATGGCGAAACGTTATTTTGATGGCGTGCAGGTACTGTTGCTGTTTTTCTGATTCTGTGCACAGTTGTCTTCTTATATCATAGTTGTGATCGTTAAGACTTGGGGGTCCTTGATCCCTCTTTTCAGGATTGCAGAGAATTTCAAGGAGAGCTGTTTGGCGTCTGCAATTTGTTCCGCGACCTGTCCGATAAGCTTTTCACCTGTGAAATAATTGGAATTGCATGAAAAGCAAGCAATAGAGCATGGAGATTGTGAGAGTTCAAAGCAGATTTTTAGTGAACTTCAGAAGTGTTTTCTTCCACAGAAGGAATTAACAAATACGTCTGTGGAAGCATCTCAGAACAGCAAACCTAAAGATGCAAGTAAAGAAACAGTCGAACCAGTACTTGAAGACTTGGGTGAGTGTATTATTGTCGACTTGGCTTTGAAAAGTTTCTCCTCCAGTTTTTTCATTAGCAAAAATGCTATAGAAAATGCTGCCTCATCCAAGATGAGGAAAAAGAGCCTGTATAGCCTCCTTGCTCAGTTCATGGGTATGGAGGAAGTAGAATTCAGCAAGTGGTTGCTTTCAGCGAATCCAGAAGAACGGGAGAAAGTGCTCCGGGACTATAAGAGGATAAAGGACAAGATTCCAAATGGATTATATCTCTCCTCATCAGGAAGGCAGAGTTTTTGTAATGTAAATTGTCCATAGATCAATAAATCTTTCCCAAAATATGGAAGTCGGTTGCTGTAATTTCTTCATTTGGGACTTTAGCCGTGAGTCGCTGTATGCATTTGTTTACTGACGTCTGGGTTAATTCTCTTGATCCGTTAATCTTCTTGGTAGTTTTTTCAGAGCATACTAATTGATGCACTTGGAAGACAAGGTTGAAACTCTCTCTCTCTCTTACAAAAACATATACATATACCTTCTAGTGCGAAATTCAGTGATATCTTCTTCCAAAAAAAATTAAGGAAACTGAAGTTTCTGGTGTTCAGTTTATATAGCACCGTAAGTGTTAAATTTTCAATCCTATCATTACAATTCTATGATTTTATGACACAAAATTGCAAACTCCGGTCTAATGCTGGTAGGATTGCTAATGTAGAATGTTATTTGGAGGATTGCACTCTCGCGATTTATGTCTATTGGACCATATATGTTTTGATACTTGGGAGTCCTGGATTAGACCTAATTCTATATCTGTGGAGCTTATCTTGGGCTCCTCCTGTTGTGTTGTGGACAATGTTTTCAAACCCGGACCGGACCGGCCGGGTCGACCGGTTCAACCGCGATCCGGCCATGTGTCCGGTCCGGTCTATAACCTATGTTGACTTTTATAAAAAATCGGGCAAAACCGTTAAAAACCGTTCAAATCTTCAAAATCGGGTCGGACCGTGAACCGCGGTTTCTAATTTTTGAGTCAAAATTGACAAAAACTTCAATTTTGACCGAACCCTAATCTTCATTCTTCATTTCTCACTTCGGCACTTCGCTAGTTCGCCGCTCCAGTCTTCCTCAGTTCCTCTTCGCACTTCACTTCGCCGCTTCGGTTGTCCTGGTTCCTCTCTCTACAATTGCCTTGCCTGCGCCATGCCGCCATCTCTATTTCCTTCTCCCCTTAGTCCCTTACTATAAATCTCTAATCCCTTCTCCAAAGTGTGGTGTGGATCACTTTTGGAGAAACGGCGTAGATGACCACTGGTTGGTGGTGCTCGTTGTCGACTGTGGGCTGAAGGTGCGGCTGAGCAGGGTGATTGAGGTGGTGCAGCAGCGGTGCAACTGGTGGTTTCTTGATTTTGTGGGAGTCTTTGCTTACTTTAGTGGAGCTGGACGTGGGCCCTGTAGCTCTCTCCTCGCAGACGGCCTGCCGTTCTTCTAATCATTGACGAGAGTGTTCCAGAAACTGGGTTCTTTTAGGTTGAAGGTTTAATGAGATCTATATGTATCTTGCTTCTTGAACCGTCGTCACTAGTTTTATTAAGTTCCTTCATCAATGGAAAAAATCTGGTTTGTCCTCAAATTAGATAAGTCTGTTTGTCCTGCAAATTTTTTTTTTTACTCGTTAGTTGGCTCTGTTGCCTGGCTTGAAGATTGTAGCAATTATAATGCTTAGCTGGAACATAAAATTGAAGAAGAAATAAAACATTTCTGGTTCCTCCTTGCTTCCAGTTTGCAACCGAGAGAGTGAGGGAGAGAATTAAAAATTTGCTAGCTTTATTTCTCCCGCTTGTAACCTGGAAACCGTGACCCAAAAGTGAGGAAAAAATGAGTGACTGGTGCGGCTTAGGAAGAACTGAAGCAGGAACTAAAAGTGCAGGCTGCAACTTTCAAATTCTAGGAGGAAAAGGGAAGGTAAAATTCTGTAATAACCTCTTACGCGTCTAATATACATGATACTTAAGCTGCCTGTGAATTTAGCTAGGAAAATGGACCCTTGGCTGAGGGAAAAAAAAATCTGTGCAGCAACCGAAAGTTTACTAGGAAGAAAATGTGTTCCAAAAGCAATTCTGCAGCGAGCTTTTCAACTCAGGATTTGGCGATTTTCCCTTAATTAAGTGACTGTATAGCTGTGATTGGTGTTTTGTTATCTGCTTTTAGAGGTTTTAGTTTCTTATAATAATCTATGTGTGGTTTACACAATTTCTTTAGGTGGTTTGCTTCTTTGAAACTTAATCACAAACAAATTGAATCGGTCCGTTTTTGAGTTGCTACAATTCTATTTCATTTTTCAAGTTGCTACAAGCCTACTTTTTTATTGTGATTCAACTGGCCCATCATTAGTTCAAAGACTTTAAAAACCTTTTGCCTTGTCAGTAACAATCTTGATTTAGCAAGTTTTCTCTATAAATTAGTTTGTCCTCTTTAACAAGATGCATCAGTTTTTGACATTATTTTTGCAGGCCTACTCATTTTGGAAGAGTTTTTTGACTAGTTAATATTGTGTGTGGATTTGCCGCTTTAAGTTCATACATCATTGTAGTGACTCATATCGTATACTTATTTGATGTCTTTGAAAGTTATTTGATGTCTTTAAATCTCTATGCTATTATTTAAAAGTATATTTGATGTCTTTAAATCTCTGTGCTATTATTGCTCTTATATTTATGGGCAAATTACATTTTACCCCCTTGTGGTTTACCCTTTTTTTACATAACCCCCCTATGGTTTCAAAAGCTATACATAACCCCCTCATGGTTTGGATTAAAGTGTCAAAGTGACGGAAATAGTCACTCGTAACGGAACTTCTAAAAATGTCAAAATTACCCTTATAAATACATGACACATTAACCCCGTATGCTTTTTATATTTTACCATATAACCCCCTTATGGTTTAGTACTTTACCATATAACTCCCTTATGATTTTCAAAATATACACATAACCCCCCTTGGTTAATAAATAATTTTTAACTTTACATAAGGGTAATTTTGACATTTTAAGTGACACCGTTACGAATAATAATTTCCGTTACTTTGACACTTTAATCCAAACCATAAGGGGGTTATGTATAGCTTTTGAAACCACTGGGGGTTATGTGAAAAAACGCTAAACCACAAGGGGGTAAAGTGGAATTTACCCTATATTTATTGTGGTTCAGCATTTATATCTTATTCTATGCATAGGTATGTGTGTGTCTATATATATATATATATATTTATTTATTTATTTATTGAACCCCGGTTGAACCGGTCCGACCGGTTGAACCTCGACCCTTTCATCTCACCGGTTCGATTGACGGTCCGGGTTTGAAAACATTGGTTGTGGATGGAAATTATACAGCCAAATGCTTTCGTGATGCTTCCATGGGAATTTATATTCTTGCTCCTTTTGATTCTGTTATCAAGCTGATTTATTTCCATCAATTCTTTCAGAAGATAATGGTAATTTCTTTCACCGGAGACTAGGGATCAATGGGATACATGCTGCTACATTGCTTTGTTCAAGAAAGAAACAAAGCTTTTCTTTTTTTCTTACTAGATTACAAGTGTAGTAGTAACTTTACCCAAATACATGAATGTTGCCACGAAAACAAAAAGTTGGTTTGGTCCTACCTCAACAAACGTCTATAGATTCAATTATTTCAATGGTACCCACAAACCGTGTGGTCCAACTTGGAAGTCTTTGCTTGGAGCAGTACTTTTCTAGTTTTCCAACTTGGAAGGAAATTTCGTTTTGGAAAAACATGAAATGAAAGATAAGTAATGGATTCCGTGCTTTGTGACGCTAGCTTTTGAATGTTGCCCATCTCTGGCTGCAAAAAATATATAGTTCAACTATTCAACTTCAACCAAAGCACTTCACCTTCATCTGTTAAAGAGTTTCACTGAATATGGCTGAAGCTGCACTCAGTTGTGTTAGTGTGATCTTGAATAAGATACTTCCACTTGCTGCCGACGAGGTCAGCCGGGTATGGGGTGTAAAGAAAGACCTTGAGAAGCTTGCCAAGAACGTAGAGATGATGGAAGCTTTGATTTTTGATGCTAAATGCAAGCAACCAACAAGCAAAGCCGTGCAGCTCTGGCTCAAAAGGCTCCAGTCCATAGCACGTCATGCTGAGATCGTGTTGGATGACTTCGGATATGAAGTTCTGCGGCAGAAGGTCGAGAATCGGAAGCGCGACAAGGTACGCAACTTCTTTTCTTCCTCAAATCCTATTTCCTTTCGTTTAGAGATGGCTAACAACATCAAGAATGTTAGCGCATCTCTAGAGGAAGCTTACAGAGAAGCAAATCAAATAGGGCTTCATCCAGCTCAACTACCCATGACATCTGCTGATCACAAAGAGGATCGGTTGACTGTTCCTTTTCTGGACGAGTCAGAAATGGTGGGAAGGGAAGTTGAGGTATCTCAAGTTGTGAGCATGTTAATTAGCTCAGATTATAAGAAGGATTTACCTGTCATCTCAATAGTTGGGATGGGTGGCCAGGGTAAAACAACCCTTGCACAGCTGGTGCTAAAAAATGAGAGTGTAACGAAGCATTTTGATAAAAAAATATGGGTTTGCGTGTCTGATGATTTCAAAGTGGAGAGGCTGTTGAACGAGATGCTTCAATCCCTCGGGGAAAAGAATGCTGAGACGACAAACAAGGAAGCATTGGTGAGGAAGCTTCAAGAAAATCTGAAAGGTAAAAGTTGCTTGCTTGTGCTTGATGATATTTGGAATGACGATCGAGAGAAATGGGATCACATGAGGATATGTCTGTTGGCAATAGGGGGTGCTCCAGGAAGCAAAATATTGGCTACCACACGTAGTGATGAGGTAGCCTCAGCAATGCAAACATCTGGTGTGCATCATCTAGACATCCTCTCAGATGATCATAGCTGGATGTTGTTTGAAAAACTAGCTTTTGCAGATGGTGGTGCAAGAAGGACTCAAGATCTGGTGGACATTGGCAGAAGGATACTGAAAAAGTGCGGCAGCGTGCCATTAGCGATCAAAGCGATTGGAGGTTTGTTGTATTCCAAAAAGAATGCCTCGGAATGGTTGACGATTGAGAAGACCAATATTGCAAATGGAGTCATTTCTGTCCTGAAGCTGAGTTACGAGAACTTACCTTCATGGTCAGTGAAACAATGCTTTGCAAGTTGTTCCATTTTTCCGAAGGACGCTCGCATGGAAAAACACAGCTTGATACAGATTTGGATGGCCCAGGGATTTATTAATGATGCCAAGGGAGGAGGTCATTTGCAAATGGAGGATATAGGCAGTGACTATTTCAACGTATTGCTTCGGAGTTCTTTGTTGCAAGCTGCTCCTGAGTACGGAATCGAGTTCTGCCGGATGCACGACCTTGTGCATGATCTTTCACTGCAAGTGTCAAATAATTGTTTCTTAAATACAGAGGATGGCATGGTGGTCAATCATGATGATGAAGTTATGCATTTGACCATCATTCGGAGTCGAGGGAAGGTGTTAAAGAAGATCAAAGGGATTCCTCCAAATTTGCAAACGCTTTATTATCTTGGGGACGGTGGTATTATGCTCAAAGATATTTTGGAAAGGTCTAGATACCTTTCTGTATTAAAAGTAGACTGCTACGATGTTACTCATCTCCCGAATGCAGTGGGTGATATGAAACATTTAAGACATCTTGATATCAGTGAAACTGTAATCACCGCTCTGCCAGATTCGATCACAAAGCTCTACAATTTGATGACCTTGAAAATACGTTACTTGGAAGAGATACCTAAAAAGTTTAGCAATTTAATTAACTTGAGGCATATCGAGTTTTCCAAGGTTTTTCGGGGTCGGTCCCGATGTTTGTTCCCTGGGATTGGGCAGTTGGCTAATCTTCGGACGTTGCCCCACTTCGTGGTAAGCCAAGCCAAGGGATGTCAACTTGAGGAGTTGGAACACTTGCGCAACCTCGGAGGCGAGTTAAGAATATTTGGACTTGAGAATGTGAGCAACTTTGAATCCGCAGTAAAAGCAAATTTGTCCGAAAAATCAAGCATTCAAAGTTTAGAATTTTCATGGAATGGCACGAAAGAAGATTGCGACGACAACAATATCAACGGTGTCATGGAAGGTCTCCAACCTCACCCAGACTTGAAAAGTTTAGCCATTAATGGTTTCGAAGGTTCAAGGTTTCCGTCGTGGATGGTGGCAAAGGATCACTTGACGGTACTTCGGAATTTGGTGCACCTCACGTTGGGAGGATTGGGTAAGTGTGAACAAGTACCACCACTAGGGGACTTGCCTTGTCTCGAGTCCTTAACGATGATCTCCTTACACAATGTGAAGCGCATTGGGGCTGAATTCTATGGTCTCGATATAAATGCAAGGAGCAGCACTTGTAGTAGAGAGGTGAAAGCAGTCCCTCTGTTTCCGAAACTATCGCGTTTTGTGCTGTTGGGCATGGGAAGTCTAGAGGAGTGGTCAGATGCAATGGTTCCCTCGGATTCTTCTTCATCAATTAAGTTATTCCCTAATCTCCGGGACTTGAATATCTCAGGTCTCCCCAAGTTGGCTGTTTTACCAGATATGGAGAACTTGACATCTCTTAAGGAGTTGAGAATATGGGAATGCGGAAGCTTGGCCTGTATAAGGAATTTGAATAGCCTTACATCTCTTGAATCCTTAGTCTTAAGTGACTGCCCTGCTTTATTAGATGCTTCTCTGGATATGAAAAACCCCCAATCCCTACGTACTCTAGGCATCTCAGGATGTGATAAGTTGAATCCTTCATTGAATAATAATCTTGAGAAGTTCACGTCGCTCGAGTGGTTGAGGGTCGTTTCTGATGACCCTGGTTCTTGGCCAAGTATGGTTCTCCACCATCTGGCCAACCTCCGCGAGTTGGAACTCGGTGGCTTCTCTGACATCCTTGACCTTGATCATTTCCCGTGGCCACACTCCATCACCAATCTCGTCTCTCTGGAGAGTCTTGAATTGCGTGGATGGCCAAAAATCACGTCTCTCCCAGACCAAATTCAGCATCTCTCTACCTTGAGAAGGCTAGAGATAGGGGAGTTTGAGGGGTTGGAAGTTCTTCCAGAGTGGATGGGTAGCCTTCGGAATCTTCGAGAATTGGAGATTCGTGATTGCTCTAACCTCAGACAATTGCCCTCTGCAGAAGCAATACGACACCTCACCAATTTAAATTATCTACGTATCAACTACTGTCCTCTTTTAGCAGAGAGATGCACCAAAGGAAGTGGCGCAGAGTGGCCCAAGATTGCACATATTCGCCTTTGTATCGGTAGGAGACTATGAAAGTTTACTCTCTCTCTCCCTCTTTTTTTTTTTTTTTTTTTTGGAGTGGTGAACACTGCTATCGACTGGCCGAAATATAGACATGCGCATGTATTTTAAAAGAAAAATTACAAATGACTAGGAACTGAATGAAAATTTTGTTTTCAAAGTGTCCAACTATAGGTATTTCCCTTGAGCCAAAAGTAGCATTGCAAGCGTTGTCAGTCATTCTGGATTCCAGAAATTTTTTATAGGCTGCGTTTGGATTGATGAATTTGGATCTGAAGAAGGTTTTGATAAGGATGGAAGATTTAAAATCCTTTGTAATCCAATCTATCTTGTTTGGAAAAGAAAACGATTTGACTAGAGTATTTCAAATTCATTTTTGAAATTCGCTGTTTCGATTAATTAATCTCTACCAGAAATTTCAAATCCTTCTCTATTAAAGAAAGACAATAATGTTATATTTGATAAATTTATAGAAATATTTGTTATAGTGGCTCATATTTTGCATATTTAGGATGTCTAATCAAACAATGTATTTACAGCAAAAATGTTTTGAAATTTCTCCGATTAATAACACAAGAAATTTTTCGCTGCTAAATTCTACAATTTGTCACTGCTACAGTTGAGGTCTAAACTTCGAACTAAGTATCCTTTCAAATGAAAATCTCATATTTCTAACATCACACCTGAATCCCATAAGCTCATGTACATGGATGGCCTTTGGCAGAGAATACTTTGCAGTGAAGTTGGGGAAAAAAAAAAAAAGAAGGAACAAGTCCATAGTCTGCAAATGACTGCTTTTAACCTGTCCTAATCATTTGAGAAGAATCTTAGACATTAGAAATAAGAAAAGCTCTAAGTTTTCCCGCTTTAGCAAGTCACTTGCCTTACAGGCGAGGAAAGCAAGAGATTTTTGATGTTTTGAAAAACACATGACATTGCTAGAAATGTGTCCAGTTTGCAAGAAATAGATAGACTCCAAGATTACCAATATCAATAATTTGTTTTTCATTTTGTAACAAAACATACTCATTCATCCCAAGTAATTCATCTTCCGCCCGCAAAGATTGAATCTTGAGCTGCTTTTGACATATATTCAGTTGTTGAATTTTGATATTTTAAGCAGCATAAATCAACTAAAAAATGTTAGGAGTTTACCTCCCCTGTCACCGGAAAATAATTTCCCAGCACTCCCAAGTTTATTTATTTATTTTTTTAAAAAAAAAAGGGAATCACATTACACCATATCAATTTTGACTGCTGCTGTCCAGAATCACAATCACTGAAGAAGTTTAGCTAAAAATTAGGGCTTAAAGCTAATTTCAGCCAAAAAAAAAAAAAAAAAAAAAAGAAGAAGAAGAATGAGAAAACAAATTACAAAAGTAAAAGTTAAATCAAGCACGCATAAATGATTCAAAACAACAAATCATAAAATCTCGAAGAGAAAGCACAAAATTTGGAGATAAAAAAAAAAAAAAAAGACAAAGAAAGCCTAATCACCAAAAATCTCACTTGTAGCTCAAAAATTACAATCAAGAAGAAGCACTTCAAATACAACGCTGTCTCGAACAAACAAATCAAGAGTCGTATTCACAGAAATTGGTTGATTAGAGACACCCTAATCACTAAATACGGTACGGGGAAGAAAAAAGACACCATGAGAATAATGAGGAATTACCATTCTCTAAGCTGGGAAGACTGAAGAGTAGTAGTAAATTTCATAGAGTGCATGATACAAAAATATGAGTGTAGAGACAGTTGGCGCTCGACTTCTCTTCTTCACAATTGAATTCACAGAGGAGTGAGTGGGTGACTCAGTCGTGATCGAGGAGGAGTGGATTGCTTTGGGGACAGAGTTTGCCATAGGTTAGAAATGACAATGGATTTCAAAGGACGCCATTAGTGGACGGAATTGAAATTCCTTGATTAGGCCGATACTCAAATACGTCCAAAATGTGGGTGAATTTTAAATCGTTCCCTTGAAAAAAAAAAAATAACAATGGCCGTCTTTAAATTTTAAAACATTATTCAACTTTGCTTGTTTTCTCTGATTATGGTTTGTGAGAAATGGATTGGTCTTGCGGATGTTGATTCTACGGATGATATAAACATTGTTGTCTTTCATGGCATGAACATCAACCTATTTTCCAAAAACATAAAAAAGCGTAAAACTCATAATTCTACTTGAGGCATTTTTCTCATATCACTAGCTACTTCCTGTTCATCCTGAATCATGAAACTGGCTTAGTGCTAGGTGCAACAGTCGGTTCCCTTGGGTTTGTCTCCAGATTATGGGTGTGCTCCATGATAGGGCATAAATTATAGTGTGTTTATAGGTATAAGTAGCTAGTTAACCATATTATTTGAGCTTTGTCTTAAATAGAAATTACTTAATTTTGCTTTTATATTGTTCTAATAGGTGAAAAGCTCAATTGGAGGGAAAACAAACTAAAAACATGGCTTGAAGAATCAATAGAAAAAGAAAAGTCAAGCGAAAGAGGTTTCGTAGGAATAATATGTTTCAAAATTTTGGCGATAACTTGAGTTACACAAATTAGATTGAGATGATTCTTGATTCAATTTGAATTAAGAGAATGCTCTACAAATCTTATGAGACATTATGTCCGGTTCTCACTATTTCATAGCCAAAAGTTCAAATTACTGAAGTATATTTGTGCTGCGAAATTCTTTTGACCAGCACTCAGTATTTTGGGCATATCTCAACATCTAGGCCTCCAAATGACATGATTGTTGTGGCATTGGAAAGCTAATTCAATGTTTTGAGCAAGAGCAGATTCAACCTTGATGATGGAGATTTTTGGCCTTGAAATGGATCTACATGTGGATTCGAAGGGATCCATCCGCGAATCTTTAATAGCCTGTGCCAATGTTCACGTTGGAGTTGTTCTGGTCAAGTCATCCAATGGAACTCCAGCGCCGGAGTTTAGGCAGCTATTTGTACTGCTGTTTATATGAAAAATGCACGAAATTGCCATTTTTTAGCTCCAATAAGCCTAATCCTACCCCGTTTCGGATAATACTTTAAGAAACTACAAATAAGTCCTATTTAGGACATTTTGAGGGGTGAAAAATATTAGTTTAGATTAGTTTTAACATCTTTTCATAGTTTATTCTTGAGAAATCAAGATCAAATAGAAGTGAATCAACAGAGCGTGCAAGGAGATGATTGGAGCAAGCAACTAAGAAGTTTTCTTACTCTTTTTCTTATCTATGTAGCAACTCTTTGAATTCGTAATTTTAATTTCCAAATCACGTTGAACTAAATTATCTCTAGGATTAGGGTTTTTATGAAAGAATTTGATTAATTTTTCTAGTTTAATCTCTTGCCTTTTTCTATGATTTATCTATCTTGATTTAATTACGTGTTTATGTTTGGCCACCATAGACATGCTCTTAGGGTTTGTGTTGAACTGAGAAACGATAGACAGTCATACCCTAGATAGATAAATATACTTACCCTAATCACGAAAGTATATTAGAATTTGTATGACGCATTTATATCACTAAAGTTATTAAATGATTTAATTGAATACTTGCGATTTCGAGAGAGACGTAGGATTTAATTAGGCACACTTTAGATGTATCAAGAGATAATTTAAAATACAATTATGTGATGTGTCCATGGTTTGATAAGAATTAACTAGATAATTTATTCAAATTTTAGATTAAAATCTGAAACCCTAGGCTCGCATCTATTGTTTTCTCACCACTACTCTTTGTGAATTGATTATTCCTTTATTGTTTAGAAAGAAAATATAACTCCATGAATTTAAATTTTTTAGTTTGTTAGAATTAACTAGAGTAGAAAATTAACTCGTGTGGGTTCAACCCTAGAATACTCCAAGTTAATTATTACTACAATTGACCTATGCACTTGCAAGAATTCGTCGATCACTCCACAATCGAACTAGTAAAAGCCTACATGCCATTAACAAATCGACAACAAGAATTAAATTACATCACCATTTAACATAGGGTTATTATCACTTTACCCTCTTAAACTATATCACTACTATCAGTTTACCCCCTAACGTTATCTTTTAGTCACTTCACCCCCATAAGTAATTCAACTCAACATGTTAAAAAATTTTAGACAAAAATATCTTTTTATTCTATAGCATTATTGCACTGTTATTATTATTATTTTTCCTTTAAATTATAGTAATATAATCGATTTAATTTCTAACATTATTTTCTTGGCATTTTACTTCATCGTTAATCTAAGTACTATGGTCAAAAATTTTTAAATATATTTACCTTTATATATATAATTAAAATAAAAAATTTAGAATGAGTATTCTTCTTTTTTTCACTTTAAGAGATCAAAAAATATAAAAATAAAAGGATTTTTTCAAATTTCTTTTTTCGCACTTATTAATACTATGAAAAGAAAAAGAGATAGGAAAGAAGGAGACGGAAAATTAGATTTTGCAAAGAAAAAAAATCTAACATTATCATATTAATTTAAGGTTGTTGGGATTAGAATTGAAATCTGGTGGTAAACAGTAAAGTGAAATAATTTTAAAATAATAAAAGTATTTAATTCTTGCTAAATTGGTTTAATGGTGGGATAAATTGTTTAAAAAATAACTCTATGTGGTAAATTGATAATAAAACTATAGTTTATGGGGGTAAAATGACAATAACTTTAAGGGCTAAACTTGTCTTTTTACTTTAATTAACAAACTCCATTAAGTTTGACCGTTAGTCTTGCAGGTAAAGTGACTAAAAGATAACGTTAAGGGGAAAATTGATAGTGCCACCAAACGTTAAGGGAGTAAAATGATAATAACCCTTTAACATATAGCTGATGCATGAAAAACTGTCACCCCATGGATACATGCCTTACTGCTACTGGTACTTGGTTCTGTTGTCTTAAACCCTGTAGGGAAATCAAAGAAGCACATATTAACAGAAGAATGATTTGTGTAAATTCTTCTTGGTTTTCCTTGTGCTTTTGAAGAAAATCAAAGAAGACCTCTAAATGTGCACTGGAAGAAGTACATATATGTACTGAGATTAGTATTTGTTGTATTGAATGTGTTATATTGGAGATTAATTTGGTTATATGTGCTTGTCGTAAATGATAGTTTGACCTTGTCTTTTGTATTAAGAGCTGCTGCAACATGTTATGTGTATTTGTTTTACGTCGAGTGTTTCAACTTTCTACTTCCAATTTTGTTTTGCACCAGCTTTCCTGATGAATTGGTATTGGCTATTCTTTTGACGATTTATGATGGAGGACTAGTAATGAGTTGGTATTGTTTGTTGTAGTGTATGGAGAATGCTTTTCCTCCATGCTCATATAGATTTAGTTAGTAGGATTAATGAATACATTTGTGAATTTCCTATCAGCTAGAAGACTATGTCTGCGGTAACAGGTATTTGATTTCCTCCACAACTGTTTGAGGTATTGGCAGATTTAGGGGTAATGTCTTCTATTTGGTGTTTGAACTTGAAATCTGTGGAAAAGTTTTTTTTGTTCTTCTTTTTCAGAAATGGACGTTTGAAAATTCTTGAAGTTCTGATTGTGCATATCTTCTGCTGTTATTTGAATAAATTGGTTCCTGCTTCTTGTTTCTTTATTCCTTCCATTTTTCTTATTACTATTCACTTTTTCGTTCCTTCATGGATTTCAAATTGTTGCAGTGACAGTCATCTACGTTTTCCCTACCCAACACATTTGATTGAGTGAGTCCGACTTTGTGATGTTTCGGACCATTTTATATTAATCCTTTAGGCTTAATGTATAAGTGAAAAATGTTAATTTGCTTTTACAGGTTCCTGCAACTATTAATTGCAGACTCTTAGAACATCAGCGAGCTGGTGTTAAATTTTTATATAATTTATGAAGGTGTTTTGGGAGATGACATGTGAGTTTAAATTTTCTTTCCACATATTTCATTTGCTCTTTCCTTTCCTTCTTTGGTATGCAGTTCTGTCGGTCATGACATCCTGTAACTTGTTCAGCCAACCAAAAAAAAAAAAAAGGGAATACGAAAATTGGAAATGGTAGAGAAGGGCACAAGTATTTAGATAGGTTAATTAGGATACAAGAAAAGCATATAAAGATTTTTTGGAGACGATAAATTGTATGAGGTTTGTGTTAGAAACTGATAGGAACACAAACTTCACTAGACCAAAAAGATGCTTTGGCATCACTCTTGGATTTTTTTCACTACAAGTAAGATTTGAACCCTCAAAAAGATGCTTTGGCATCACTCTTGGATTTTTTTCACTACAAGTAAGATTTGAACCCTCACCTACATCCAGGAAAGATTTTTCACTACAAGTAAGATTTGAACCCTCACCTATATCCAGGAAAGAACTTAAGACCCTCCTTGATGGCCACTGAGCCAAGCTTAGTGGTTATATAAATAAACCAAATTTTGCTAGTGAGACTAGTATATTTTCCTTCTGCGTCCTCTTACCCGCTCTACATTGGTTAATTTGAAATGATTTTGCGGCACTAGACTTGGAAAAGGCTTACTAAGGGGTATTGTCTGATAAAGCGGTATCCAACCTTCTCATCAAGCATTCTTCTCTTTTTACATTGCTTCTTTGTTATTATCATTACTATATATAAAAAGTACCATGAGCCTTGATACCTTGGAGTGCGAGTGTAATTTCTGTTGTGATCTTACTTTCTATTATTTCAGTTATGCCCTTATTAATTTGTGGTTAAAGTTTCGTATAATCTTAATTGTAGGTGATTTAGAAGAAAATAATGGTTGATTATTAAGGTCACTATATTATATCGTACCATATTGATTTGGAAAGAAACATCTCCTTAAGGCTATAAACAATCAAATGATTTGAGAAACATTTGCTGGATGAATTATATAAGTTGTACACATCTAATTCAGAAGGAGAAGAATTTTAATGTTCCACCCAATGGAATTTCAATATACAAAAAGTTATAACAACTTTATAATTGAAATAGCAATATTAAACTGGAAAAAAAAAATCTGAAGTAGAACCATACAAATCATTATTATCATTAGTAGCAACCCCTCAAAACACGAAAAACTAAAAGAAAAAACTGAAAACAATTCATAAAATAACATAAAGTGAATAGTAAATACATGAAAAAGCTGAAAATACAATTCAAATAATGCCAAAGATAATATCCAAATTAATCACTGATATCCAAAGGAAGACAAGCATTTTTATTGGCAACAAAATATAATACTTCATTTGTATTGGTTTAAATATACCAAGTCCATCTATCAAGTCATGCAGAAGCTATCTCCAATGATAAAATAAGAATTATAATAAGAGTAAACTTAAAATGAAGACGGATATCCAAATTATTTTTTGTGATGCCCAAAATACCCTTATTTTTCTAATGATTACATATATTTATTATATTGCAATATTAGTGAAAAATGGTAGCAGTTATGAAATGAAAAACTTTAAAATAAAGTAAATTTCATTTATGGTGATAATTGTAATTAGACAGATTTAGTACATTTTATTAATTGACAATAATGGTAGAGGTTATGGATTACAAGCTGGCAATTGAAAAAAATAAGACACTGTAATATATTAAAAAATTTAATTAGCTAGAATTCGCATTCCAATTCCATGATCAACAAAAACACTAATACTGAAACCAAAAATATTGTGCTCATATAAAAGTAGACTTGTTCCTTTTGTTTTGTATTGGATTGTGCTAAAAAATATGATTAAAAGAAAAGAAAAATGGAAAAAATCCAACTATCTCTATCTACTAAATTTCAATTGTCAGAATGTGCAGATCGAAAAAAGCTTTATGTGGTGGATTATTTATACTCCATTATTGATAAAAATAACAATAAAAGAATATAAAGAATTCAAGTTACATGTATATTTATTTTTTTTGGCTAAATTGTATTCTTTGTTTATAAAAAATTGTGACGATTGTGATTTATATGTAATAAAATCATAAATATACAACAACTTTATTATAATATGATATTATCAATATTTGATATGTTAGAGTTCAAGCAATAAATCAAATAATGTTTGGTTCATGATTCTAAATTAATCATAAGGGACATATTAACGATACTGGAATGCTTTTTATCTCTTTCCATTTAATAAAAATTTTAAAAGTAACTAACTAAAGAAAAAAAATAACAGAAAAACATACTATATTTTTCACAAATTTTTAGTATCCAAAAAATAATATATTTTTGGATATTATAATCACGTGCAAAGCACATGAATTATTACTACTAGTTACTATAAAGTTTTCAGAATTGTGTGATGAAGAATGTAGGTTCTTAAGTTAGTACTGAATCATCACTTTCGTAAATCCCATTGAACTTGCTAACTTAATCATCAAAGTTTGGTAAATCCCATTGAACTTAGTGTTACTCCTAATTATCTTCTAATGTCATTTTCTTTTTCTGAGTCAAAAACTCTTGTTTATCAGGGGATTGGGCAAGACAATCCGGACAATTGCATTTTTAGCTGCTGTTTTTGGAAAGGACGAAGAAGCTGATAACTTAACATGATTGAGGGGAAATCGGCCTGAGAAGACTGGCTGTGTTCTAATTTTTTTGTCCGACATCTGTTATTCACAATTGGGAGAATGAATTTTCTAAGTGGGCACCGTTCTCTATCGCTGCTTATCATGGAACTAACCGTGATTTAATAATTGACAAACTAGAAGCTTGAGAAGTGGAGATATTGATAACTAGTTTTGACACCTACAGCATTCACGGTACTATATTGTCAAAAGTTCAATGGGAGATAGTGATTGTTGATGAGGCACACATGCCAAAGAATGAGAAGTCAAAACTCTACAGAGCAATTTCAGAGACTAAAACCCAGAAACGATATGGTTTGACAGGAACATTAATGCAGAATAAACCAATGGAATTGTTCAATTTGTTTGAATGGGTAGTACCCTGTTGCGTAGGAACACATGAACATTTCAAGGAGTTTTTTGATGAACCTCTCAAGCATGGCCAAAGGCCAAGTGCCCCAGAAAGATTTATTAGAGTTGCTGATGAGCGAAAAGAGCACTTGGTGACAGTATTACGTAAGTATTTGTTGATGATGACCAAGAAGAAAACCGTTGGGCATCTTATGATGGGAAAGGAGGATAATGTTGTATTCTGTGTCATGAGTGAGTTGCAGAAACGGGTATACCAGAGAATGTTACAGCTACCTGATATCCAATGCCTTATTAATAAGGACCTTCCATGTAGCTGTGATAGCCCTCTGAAACAATTAGATAGTGCCCAATGGAGTCATTTGGCCATGCCTTCACAGAGATAACCCAGATGGTTGTGATTCATGTCCTTTTTGCCTTGTTCTCCCTTGCCTTGTGAAGCTTCAGCAGGTAATTGATTTTCTTATTGTACCTTCAGATATTCTGCTTGTAAGGTGCTCTAAGACATTAGAGTTATTAAAAGAAACTGATCCATTACAAGGGCCAACTGTAGCTTTTTTACCTTTATTTTTCGGGTAGAATGCATTTTTTCATGGTCAATAGGATGACAGGAGATGGCTGACTACCACCACTTACAGTTATATCTTATAATCACTCGAGCAAGGCCATGTGGCTACCGTTTCGCTTAAGATATGAATGTACAAGTTGGTTTAGGACAGAGTGTTTATCAATTAATAACAAAAGTAGTGGTAGCTTCAGGATTGATCAAGTGAATTGAATGAAAGAAAGACCTCCCATCATACCTATGTTTTTTCCCCCAGATTTTTGCTGCTTTATATGTATGTGTATATACATATATATATTTATATCTTTATTTAACACTTGTCTGATAGGTGAGTGATCACTTAGAGCTCATCAAACCAAATCCAAAGGAAGATCCTGATAAACAAAGGAAAGATGCAGAGTTCGCCGCTGCTGTATTTGGTACAGACATTGATTTGGTGGGAGGACATACCCAGGATAAGAGTTTTATGGGTCTAAGTAATGCCAAACATTGTGGTAAGATGAGGGCTCTGGAAAAATTAATGTTCTCATGGCTTTCCCGGGGTGACAAGGTCCTACTTTTCAGTTACTCTGTCAGGCAGAAGTTTAAAGCTTCACATTTGATTAGCCTCTAATTCTTGTTTATGCATTTTTTTCATAACTTGACTGCATGTAGACTATAGTTGCAGTTTCCCTTCTCACGTGCCAAAAATTCGCACGTGCTGCTCAAAGTTTCCAGGGTATGCTTTACTGGCTCCTGGTCAAAAATTCCAAGGATCTTGAATACTACTTGTCTCCTAAAATAAACTTTAGCAAGTCGTTATCTTTTCTTCTTTTCTCAATTTTGTTGTTTTTTTGGGTTTCTTCTTCCTTATGGGGTGCCCAATGGGATCGGGCACTGTTTTGGTTTAACGGATGGAACTTCACTCTGTTGTTTTGGAAAAGAAAAGAGAAAGCTACTCTGTGGTTGATGTTTTAAAATAATATATGGAAATCAGAATTTTACTTGGAAGCTATGTTATCTGTTGAGTCTTGGTCTTTATTGGTCTTCGAATAAATTAGTTGTACTTAAATGTTCTTGATATTTTGAAATAGGACTTGCAGGTAATGTCCCTGCAATGAATTGGCTCTTTGCACTATAATGGATGAAGAATCTACACTTAGCTATAAACACTTCTAAGAGTTGAGACAACTTGTCATTACCCTCTTATTCTTTTAATGTTTTTCTTTTGAGCAGAATGCTGGACATACTTGAAAAGTTCCTTATACGCAAAGGCTGTTGCTTTTCAAGACTTGATGGATCTACTCCGACTGGAGTACGCCAGTCTCTTGTTGATGACTTCAACTCAAGTCCAAGCAAACAGGTTAGTTTTGACATTTAGAGTCAGTTTTGATACTGTGAGACACAATTTTGTAATTTTACATCTTAATTGAAGGTCTTCCTCATATCAACTCGAGCTGGTGGGCTTGGACTCAATCTTGTTAGTGCAAATCGTGTAGTGATCTTTGACCCAAATTGGAATCTTGCCCAGGATTTGCAGGCACAAGACAGGTCATTCCGATATGGGCAGAAGCGGCATGTCGTTGTTTTCCGTCTTCTTGCAGCCGGTTCTCTAGAGGAACTCTTTACACCAGGCAGGTTTACAAGCAACAATTAGCAAATATTGCTGTTTCTGGGAAATGGCGAAACGTTATTTTGATGGCGTGCAGGTACTGTTGCTGATTTTCTGATCTGTGCACAGTTGTCATCTTATATCATAGTCGCGATCGTTAAGACTTGGGATCCTTGATCCCACTTTTCAGGATTGCAGAGAATTTCAAGGAGAGCTGTTTGGTATCTGCAATTTGTTCCGCGACCTGTCTGATAAGCTTTTCGCCAGCGAAATAATTGAATTGCATGAAAAGCAAGGAATAGAGCATGGAGATTGTGAGAGTTCAAAGCAGACTTTTAGTGAACTTCAGAAGTGTTTTCTTCCACAGAAGGAATTAACTAATACGTCTGTGGAAGCATCTCAGAACAGCAAACCTAAAGATGCAACTAAAGAAACGGTCGAACGAGTACTTGAAGACTTGGGTGAGTGTATTATTGTCGACTTGGCTTTGAAAAGTTTCTCCTTTAGTTTTTTTCGTTGGGAAAAGGTTTGTCAAAGTATCTATTAGAACGTAATAGGCTGGGACTAGTTTGTCACAGTGTAACTTATGCTGTAATATTCTGTTCAGGTATTGTATACGCTCACCGAAATGAAGATATTGTTAATTACGGACCTGGGATTCAAGGAGATAAAGAATTGGATACGAATTTAAAGGACACTGTGCAACATTCGCTTTTTCTTGTTGCCAGGAGGAGGAAATCAGAAGCAGTAGCAGGTAGCAAAAATACTATAGAAAATGCTGCCTCATCCAAGATGAGGAAAAAGAGCCAGTATAGCCTCCTTGCTCAGTTCATGGGTATGGAGGAAGTAGAATTCAGCAAGTGGTTGCTTTCAGCGAATTCAGAAGAACGGGAGAAAGTGCTCTGGGACTATAAGAGGAGAAAGGATAAGAGATTCCAAATGGCTGATAGCTGCCCTCATCAGGAAGGCAGAGTTTTTGTAATGCAAATTGTAACACTTTTCAGGCCAAATTAACTCTGGCAGCAGGCGGTATCCTTCTGGCCTCATTGTAACATACTGTAAGATCAATAAATCTTTCCCAAAATCTGGGACTTTAGCCGTGAGTCGCTGTAAGCACTTGGAAGTTTTTTAAGTGCTTACAAGACATCTACTTTCTTGTGCTTAAAAGACAAAGTTGAAACTCTCTCTCTCTTACAAAAACATCTACCTTCTAGTGCGAAATTCAGTGATATCTTCTTCCATAAACTTAAAAATTAAAGGAAACTAAAGTTTCTGTTTTTCAGAAGCACCCTAAGTGTTAAATTTTCAATCCTGTCATTACAATTCTATGATTTCATGACATAAAATTGCAAACTCCGGTCTCAATGCTGGTAGGATTTCTAATGTAGACTGTTATTTGGAGCATTAGACTCTTGCGATTTATGTCTACGTTTGATACTTGGGAGTCCTGGATTAGACCTAATTCTATATCTGTGGAGCTTATCTTGGGCTCCTCCTGTTGTGTTGTGGATGGAAATTATACAACCAAATGCTTTTGTGATGCTTCCATGGGAATTTATATTCTTGCTCCTTTTGATTCTCTTATCAAGCTGATTTATTTCCATCAATTCTTTCAGAAGATAATGGTAATTCTTTCACCGGAGACTAGGGATCAATGGAAGATACATGCTGCTACATTGCTTTGTTCAAGAAACAAACAAAGGCTTTCTTTTTCTTTGGGTAATGTAATGTAAGCATAGAGGCACAGATAAGTTTTGTCACATGTGCAGAGATGATTGAAAATGCATTACTCGATTGCAAGTGTAGTAGTAACTTTACCCAAATACATGAATGCTGCCACGAAAACAAAAAGTTGGTTCGGTCCTACCTCAACTAACGTCTATGGACTGAATTATTTCAATGGTACCCACAAGCCGTGTGGTCCTGAATTGGTCGTTGGACATCATCTCTAGTCTTTTCTTGGAGCAGTACATTTCGTTTTGGAAAAAGATGAAATGAAAGAAAAGTAATGGATTCCCTGCTTTGTAACGCTGGCTGTTGAATGTTGACCATCTCTGCCTGCAAAAAATATTAGTTCAACTATTCAAACTTCAAACAAAGCATTTTACCTTCACCTGTTAAAGAGTTTCACAGTCGATGGCTGAAGCTGTACTTAGTTTTGTTAGTGTGATCTTGGATAAGATACTTCCACTTGCTGCCGATGAGATCAGCCGGGCATGGGGTGTAAAGAAAGACCTTCAGAAGCTTGCCGACAATGTACGGACGATGGAAGCTTTGATTTTTGATGCTGAATGCAAGCAATCAACAACCAAAGCCACCAAAGCCGTGCAGCTCTGGCTCAAAAGGCTCCGGTCTATAGCACGTGATGCTGAGATCGTGTTGGATGACTTCAGATATGAAGTTCTGCGGCAGAAGGTTAAGAATCGGAAGCGCGACAAGGTACGCAACTTCTTTTCTTCCTCAAATCCTATTTCCTTTCGTATAGAGATGGCTAACAAGATCAAGAATGTTAGCGCATCTCTAGAGGAAGCTTACAGAAAAGCAAATCAGATAGGGCTTCAACCAGCTCAACTACCCATGACATCTGCTGATCGCAAACAGGATCGGTCGACTGATCCTTTTGTGGACGAGTCACAAACGGTGGGAAGGGAGGCTGAGGTATCTGAAGTTGTGAGCTTGTTAATTAGCTCAGACTATGAGAAGGATTTACCCGTCATCTCAATAGTTGGGATGGGTGGCCAGGGTAAAACAACCCTTGCACAGATGGTGCTAAAAAATGAGAGTGTAACGAAGCATTTTGATAAAAAAATATGGGTTTGCGTGTCTGATGATTTCAAAGTGGAGAGGCTGTTGAACGAGATGCTTCAATCCCTTGGGGAAAAGAATGCTGAGACGACAAACAGGGAAGCATTGGTGAGGAAGCTTCAAGAAAATCTGAAAGGTAAAAGTTGTTTGCTTGTGCTTGATGATATTTGGAATGAGGATCCACTGAAATGGGATAGCATGAGGATATGTCTGTTGGCAATAGGGGGTGCTCCAGGAAGCAAAATATTGGCTACCACACGTAGTGATGAGGTAGCCTCAGCAATGCAAACATCTGGTTTGCATCATCTAGACATCCTCTCAGATGATCATAGCTGGATGCTGTTTGAAAAACTAGCTTTTGCAGACGGTGGTGCAAGAAAGACTCAAGATCTGGTGGACATTGGCAGAAGGATACTGAAAAAGTGTGGCGGCGTGCCATTAGCGATCAAAGTGATTGGGGGTTTGTTGTATTCCAAAAATGATGCCTCAGAATGGTTGAAGCTTGAGAAGAGTGAAATATGGAACGAGTCGGCCAATATTGCAAATCGAGTCATGTCTGCCTTGAAGCTCAGTTACGACAACTTACCTTCATGGTCAGTGAAACAATGCTTTGCAAGTTGTTCCATCTTCCCGAAGGACGCTGACATGGAAAAAGAAAAGCTTGATACAGATTTGATGGCCCAGGGATTGATTAATGATGCCAAGGGGGGAGGAGGTCATTTGCAAATGGAGGATATAGGCAGCGACTACTTCAACATATTGCTTCGGAGTTCTTTGTTGCAAGCTGGTTATAAGAATTCCTTTAATGAAATCGAGCGCTGTCGGATGCACGACCTTGTGCATGATCTTTCACTGCAAGTGTCAAATAATCGTTTCTTCAATACAGAGGATGGCATGGAAGTCAGTCATGATGATGAAGTTATGCATTTGACCATCATTGGGAGTCAAGGGAAGGTGTTAAAGAATATCGAAGGGATTCCTCCAAATTTACAAACGCTTTATTATCGTGGGGGTGATGGTAGTATGCTCGAAGACATCTTGGAAAGGTCTAGATACCTTTGTGTGTTAATAGTAGACTGCGAGGATGTTACTCATCTCCCGAATGCAGTGGGTGATATGAAACATTTAAGACATCTTGATATCAGTCGAACTGGTATCACCGCTCTGCCAGATTCGGTCACAAAGCTCTACAATTTGATGACCTTGAAAGTACGTTGCTTGGAAGAGATACCTAAGAAGTTTTGCAATTTAATTAACTTGAGGGATTTCGAGTTTTCTATGGAGGAGGACGGATGTTTGTTCCCTGGAATCGGGCAGCTGGCTAATCTACGGACGTTGCCCCCCTTCAGGGTAAGCCAAGACAATGGATGCCAACTTGAGGAGTTGGAACACTTGCGCCACCTCGGAGGCGAGTTAAGAATCTATGGACTCGAAAATGTGAGCAGCTTTGAATCCGCAGCAAAAGCAAAGTTGTCCGAAAAATCAAGCATTCAAAGTTTAAGACTTTCATGGGATGGCACGAAAGAAGATTGCGACGACAACAATATCAACAGTGTCATGGAAGGTCTCCAACCTCACCCAGACTTGAAAAGTTTAGCCATTTGGCGTTTCGAAGGTTCAAGGTTGCCGTCGTGGATGGTGGCAAAGGATCACTTGACGGTACTTCGGAATTTGGTGCACCTCAAGTTGAGCATGTTGGGCAAGTGTGAACAAGTACCACCACTAGGGGACTTGCCTTGTCTCGAGTCCATAAAGATCGTCTCCTTACACAATGTGAAGCGCATTGGGGCTGAATTCTATGGTCTCCTTGCACATCTCGATATTAATGCAAGGAGCAGCGCTTCTTGTAGTAGCAGCACCAGTAGCAGAGAGGCGAAACCAATCACTCTGTTTCCAAAACTAAGGCGTTTTGTGCTGCAGGACATGGGAAGTCTGGAGGAGTGGTCAGATGCAATGGTTCCCTCGGATTCTTCTTCATCAATTAAGGTATTCCCTAGTCTCCGGAACTTGGAAATCGAAGGGCTCCCCAAGTTGGCTTTTTTACCAGATATGGAGAACTTAACGTCTGTTACGGAGTTGAGGATAAGGGAATGCAGAAGTTTGGCTTGTCTAAGGAATTTGAATAGCCTCACATCTCTTGAATCCTTAGTCTTAGGAGGCTGCCCTGCTTTATTAGATGCTTCTCTGGATATGAAAAACCCCCAATCCCTACGTACACTAAGCATCTCAGGATGTGATAAGTTGAATCCTTCATTGAGTAATAATCTTGAGAAGTTCACATCGCTCGAGCGGTTGACGATCCATTCTCATGACCCTGGTTGTTGGCCAAGTATGGTTCTACACAGTCTAGCCAACCTCCGTGAGTTGGAACTCGGTGGCTTCTCTGACGACCTTGATCATTTCCCGTGGCCACACTCCATCACCAATCTCGTCTCGCTGGAAACACTTGTATTGCGTGGGTGGCCAAAAATCACGTCTCTCCCAGACCAAATTCAGCATCTCTCTACCTTGAGGATGTTAGAGATATGGGCGTTTGGGGGGTTGGAAGTTCTTCCAGAGTGGATGGGCAGCCTTCGGAATCTTCGATACTTGGTGATTATTGATTGCTCTAACCTCAGACAATTGCCCTCTGCAGAAGCAATACGACACCTCACCAATTTAGATGCACTGGGTATCTACAGGTGTCCTCTTTTAGCAGAGAGATGCACCGAAGGAAGTGGCGCAGAGTGGCCCAAGATTGCACATATTCCCCAAGTTTGGCTGTAACTGTAAGTAGTTAATATTTCCAATGTTCTGTTTTAATCTCTACTTATTCGGTTTGTTTAGAATTCTATTAGTACTTTTTTTTTTTCTTATATATAATCCCCGGAAGGAAAAAGGAAATAAAAAACGCTACTGCTTCCTTTTAAATGGCCATATCAATAATGTCAAATCCTGACTCTTCCTACAATTGCTCTTTACATTTTCTTTTCCGTAGATTCTTTCCTCCTCCTCCTTATCATTCATTCTTTTTTTTTTTTTTAAAGGGTCAGAATCAAGGCATCGTCTTCCACGTCGTGAACAGAAAATGCTCATCCGTCCGTCACACAAAAAAAAAAAGAAGAGCAGTTTTCTCAAACCGCCTTATTATTGATACCAGGTGTCTGCTGATTGTCTCATTTATTATCTCTCCTTTGAGGTGCATCTCTGTTTTTGTTTCAAGCTGTAACTTATGAAGATGGACACGAACCGGAAAAGTTGAAAGACAGATTCATTAAAGTATTGATAGACATTTTCCTTTTTAAATAGAAAGATTCATTACATTGTCTAAAAGACTTCAATGCACCAGGTTTTTAGTACTAGTAGTTATAGTAGTAGACTAGTAGGTATTTCCCTTGAGCCAAAAGTAGCCTTGCAAGCGTTGTCAGTCATTCTGGATTCCAGAAATTGTTTAATAAGGCTGCGTTTGGATTGATGAATTTGGATCTGAAGATGATTTTGACAAGGATGGAAGATTCAAAATCCTTACCTTTGTAATCCAATCATCCACTGTTTCGATTAATTAATCTCCATCTCCACCAGGAATTTCAAATCCTTGCTCTATTAAAGAAAGCCAATCATGTTATATTTGATAAATTTGTAGAAATATTTGTTATAGTGGCTCATATTTTGCATATTTAGGCTGTCTAATCAAACAGTGTATTTATAGCAAAAAATGTTTTTAAATTTCTCTGATTAATAACACCAGAAATTTTTCACTGCTAAATTCTTTTGCTCTCAATCCTGCTATTTACCCATCCAATTTGTCACTGCTACTGTCGAGGTCTAAACTTCGAACCAAGCATCCTTTCCAATGAAAATCTCATATTTCTAACGTCACATCATTCTGAATTCCGTAAGCTCATGTGGCAAACTCCATCCAAGTTTTGGCTACATTTTCTTGAAGCGGTACAGATTCCAATACACCACCATATGCCTACAGACAACCTTAAGGAAATGATGGCATCTTGATTGACATTTTAACATGAAGAATGGTTATTCACTCCGCTTCTTCCTTCTCAGTCACACTACTGATAGGCTGAAGTAATATATTGCTTTTGATTGAATTTGATTTGTAGAGCATGGCCTTAGGCGGAGAATACTTTGCAGTGAAATAGGGAAAGGAAAAAAACTACCAAGAGCAATTCAATGAGTTTTCAGAAGCCATCATCTTCACTGCAAAATGCAAAAACATGCAGCCCAACTACACTCTGCCATAAGTTGGAAAGGAATCAAGAAAAGAACCAATTCATTCTTTTTCTTATTTTGTTTCTGTTTTGAAATTATAGACAGCCAATCAATTGTATTGAAATATAACTGCTGAGTGCTGAGGGCTAGCTGCCCATGCACCCTAAGCATAGTCAGTGAAAAATGTATTGAAAGGAATGGTTATTCACTCCGCAGCATGAATCAACTAAAATGTTAGGAGTTTACCTCCCCTGGGCTGGGAAACTAGCCCTCCCAAGTTTAATTAAAAAAAAGGAATCACATTACACCATATCAATTTTGACTGCTGCTGTCCAGTAGCACAATCACTGAAGAAGTTTAGCTAAAAATTAAGGCTTAAAGCTAATTTCAGCCAAAAAAAAAAAAAAAAAAAAAGAAAAGGAAGAAGAATGAGAAAACAAATTACAAAAGTAAAAGTTAAATCAAGCACGCATAAATGATTCAAAACAACAAATCATAAAATCTCGAAGAGAGAGCACAAATTTTGGAGATAAAAAAAAAAAAAAAGACAGAAAAAGCCTAATCACCAAAAATCTCACTTGTAGCTCAAAATTACAATCAAGAAGAAGCACTTCAAATACGACGCTGTCAGGAACAAACAAACATCAAGAGTCGTTTTCACAGAAATTGGTTGATTAGAGACACCCTAATCACCAAATATGGGGAAGAAAAAAGGCACCATGAGAATAATGAGGAATTACCGTTCTCTAATCTGAGATGACTGAAGAGTAGTAGTAAATTTCATAGAGTGCATGACAAAGAAATATTAGTGGAGAGAGAGAGAGAGAGTTGGAGCTTGACTTCTCTTCTTCACAATTCACAGAGGAGTGAGTGGGTGACTCAGTCGTGATCGAGGAGGAGTGAATTGCTTTGGGGACAGAGTTTGCGACAGGTTAGAAATGATAGTGGATTTCAAAGGACGCCATTAGTGGACGGAATTGAAATTTCTTGATTAGACTTAGGCGCCTGTACTCAAATACGTCCAAAATGTGGGTGAATTTTAAATCGTTCCCTTAAAAAAAAAAACTATGGCTGTCTTTAAATTTTAAAACATTATTCAACTTTGCTTGTTTTCTCTGATTATGGTTTGCGAGACACGGATTGGTCTTATGGATGTCGATCCTACGGATGATATAAAAATTGTTGTCCTCCATGGTATGAACATCAGCCTATTTTCCAAAAAAAACAAAAACAAAGGCGGCAAAACTCATAATTTTGCTTGAGGCATTTTTCTCATATCATTAGCTACTTCCTAATCATCATCCTGAGTCTTGAAACTGGCTTAGCGCTAGGCGTAATAGTTGGTTCCCATGGATTTTTCTCAAGATTATAGGTGCGCTCCACAATCGAACTAGAAAAAGCCTGCATGCAAGAATCAAATGACATCATCATTTAGCATATAGCAGATGCATGAAAAACTATCACCCGAAGGATACCTGCCTTACTACTACTGGTACTTGGTTCTGTTGTCTCAACAAAACCCTATAGGGGAAACAAAAGAAGCACATATTAACTACAAGAAACACACAAAACAAAGAATCAAGAAGGCAAATTCTCTCCTTGGCAAGTCAACAGCAAATAATGCTGTGCAGTCACTTTTACTTGGCTTTCCTGTTTTGCATGTCTACTCCTCTACCCCTTCTTATGCGAAGGGAAGAAAAGAGCATTAACTTGATAAGATGCACCACCAAAGAATTTCATCAAATGGTGACAAGGAACAATTAATAATGGTACCACTTTATTTGTTACAGCTGGACCTGGATAACATCCTTCATTTCAGGAAGCTCCAAATTAAGCCTTCTCAGTTGGTTTACTGGAAGCTTGAGGTCCACCATGTGATGGATCATCTGAAAGAAGAAAATGGCTAGAGGAACTTAGCAAAAAAGATGAATTGAAAATACTGTTATCAGGAGTATAAGCCTACAAATAGCAGTTGGCAATTCAGAGGATCACAAGGATAACAAGCGGACAGCAAATACGCAGAATCTACCGCTTGTGAGCAGAAGAAGAATAATGCAAAGTGAATTAAGTTATTTACTAAAACCCAGACCCATTCTGAAGAGACAGACCTTTTTGATAATCTTAACACATATGCACAAAACTCACCTCGATGCACAGATATCACCTTTGAACCATACACCTGCATATCACAGTTGCAAATTGTCAAAAACAAAAACTCATACATCCCATTAAATTTTGTCCAGCAAGAATATCGCAACGACGAAAACCAAAAATGGATGTGTTTGTGTAGGTGCGCGCTTGAGGAAAAGAGAGAGAGAGAGGACATGGTTCCTTCCAACTAATGCTTTGGACGGTCTTCCTAAAATGATCTGTAAAGTGACTTCGCTACATGAAACTACTTAATCATGTACTTTCCTGGCAATTGGCAAGTAAATGAAACTTGGTGTAGTTTCCTCTGCCATTATATGTTCAATCCATAATATAAATGGAATTAAAGTGTAATCGCTTAACACCCTCCGTAGTGTGATCTAGATCATTCTCACCCTCTTTATCTTCATCATCCTTTTCAGCTTCTTCTTCTTCTTCTTTTTCAAGTTCAGCAATTCTGGAGAATATACGAGCATATTCATCATCTTGATTTTCACTTCTAGTAGTTTCGGCCTCAGATGAACTGGGAAAATCAGCATTTGATTCACCTGAAAATATTCAAGGATTAACAAAAATTTGTCGACGTTATAATGCCAGTTGCAATACAATTTTTGTTTACCAAAAGTTAACTAACTTAAAAGAAGGCAAAAACTTCTCATGAATGGGAAGCGCTTTTGGAAGAAAACTAATCATGAAGGTTAAGATAGCGAAAACATTCAGAAGGAGGAAAGGCAAATCCACACGGTTCTATAGCAGAATTTGCAATGAAAATGCTGCTAATCAGTATCTGCACCAAAGCTCCTAAAATAATTTGGACCTGGGTCCTCAGCCCATTAAACTGGTATGATGATGAAAAAATTATCCATCACTCTCTCCATGACATTTTATATGGTTTGATATGGCCAAAATCTCACAACTTTTTCTAAACAATGTCTGACTAAACAAAATATTGAAACATTGACCAGGTCACCCAGCAATTCGACTAGACAAAGGAAGTTAGTTTTTTGAACACAACATTAGTCTTTTGATATGAATAACTGGATTTTTTCTAGACCAGGTCACCCACATTGTGTTTGGATTGCTTTTTTCTAGTTTTTTTTAGAAAAATTACTGTAACGATTTGATATATGTGAAGTAAAGAGATGATAGGGAAATATGTTTACGAAAAACATAGCAATTACTGTAGCTTTTCTACGTAAAAGCTTTTCCTTTCTCAATGAAAAGATGATTATTCGCTATCATCCAGGAAGCTTGCTTATTCTTACACGGAGTCTCTAAATGTCTCGTGTCTATAATTTGTATGATGAAATAGATCAGCCATGGTCTACAAAAGTTGTTCTTCCTCAGCAACAAACATGTCTACAAATCATTTGAGATCTTCACAGATTTTATCCAAGCTTTGGCACTCTCATGTCTAGAACTTTTAAAACCTTTAATTAAAAAAGAAAAATCCAGACCGGACATCCTTTGAACATGTTTTCAACACTTAGAATCATGAGAGATACAAATTAAAATTTTTAAGAGCTATTGCATTTGAAAGAAACATTAAACTCACTACCAAGCTCAAAGCAGATTATAATCTTTATTGACAAGCTAAAAAGAAGAAGACCTGCCTGCCTGCTTTAGATGCCTCAGCTATACGAATTTCCTCCACATAGTCTTCAACCATTTCTACAGGATCATCCTGTCAAAATGACTTGAAAAATTAAGCCAAATAATGATCCATGTAGTCAACAACGGTGAATAGATATCCAAAGAAGTCCTAGGTCCTCATTTGCGAAGACATCTCATAATTATCCCCTATGGCCCATGAAGATAACATTTTAATGGCCTAACATACTACTTGACAAACCTCCCACCTGCAATAAGTGGGTCAGAAATGCAACAAAAAACTCTTAAGTCCACATAGGGTTCATAAGTAACTTGATTACATAAATTCCGCAGCCACAACCTATTATGACTTTTTGCCCATAAGCATACATCCCTGTCATCCCAAAATCATATATTACTTTGCAATACTTGGACAGCGTTACATCATATTGCAATGCTGCGAACATCGATAACTAAGATAATTCTCCAACACGCTGGACAGAGACATCAAAAACACCTAAAATGAAATGGAAGCATACTAGTATATTTCTTATGTCCCCTTTAAAAAGCCTAAATGATGCATTTATATCACCCTCCACTAGCCCCATAAATAGCTTACGTGACTCTCTCTAAGCCATTTCAAACAGCACAAACAAGTTATAATTAGCAAGGGCAACGAGATTTTTAGATCAACTTAAAACATATGCTATCACTTGCTAATGCTGGAGTAAAGGGACAAAAATAAATTTTTGAAACCAAGATTATTAAATTGTAGTATATTTAATCACATGTTAAGTGCCCATGCACCAATGCAGATAAACAGGCTTACCGCTGCCTCATTAGCTGTAGCATTAAAAAAAGAAACTTCAGTTTTAAGGTCCTTAATGTCAGCCTTGAGAGATTCAACTTGAGACTCTAGAATTTTTCCTCTCCTTTCAAAATTTCAATTGTTTGTTTGGATGTTCTTTCTGCGTAGTATCCATCTCCAAGGAGAACCTGACAAAAGTTATCGCATTGATTATTCACTTTTCTTTTGATAGGTAAATAACTAAGGACAAATATCCACTAGTAGGCTATCACTTCTCTAGATTCCTTAACCACAATGTGTACAGAAACAAACGAAGATCCGGTGCAAATAGGGCATCGTGGAAACGAACTCCTTTAAGTTATCAGTTCCTACAATCGCAAAAGCACACTATATTACACACCTCTTAAGCGGTAGTAATCAACAACTTAAAAATGACCATCACATTTTATAATTATCCTGAGGTAGCCACAAATTGACATTTCCTTTCCCTAATGTTTATAAACAGTACTAATTAACTCAACAATCTTTTAATCCCACAAAGCAACAACTAAGCACAATCGGGGAAAAAACCCATCGAATAACTGAAGTTAGGCATGTCAAAAGCTCACATAAATTCAAAACCATACATGAAAAACCTGAAATCCCTCCACGAAGCAAGATAAAATATATATGCAAGGCAATACCATATGAAAACTAAGAAAAAGGGAGAGAAAATACTTTTCTTCATATATTTGGACTACACAATATACATATATATATACACAAGTGTAACCTAATTTAGATCCTAATCATAATATATGATACTATAATCATATGATACCTAATTAATACATGATACTATAATCATATGATACCTAATAATATCATATTACATATCTTTCCTAATATTTACACATATCTTCAACACTCCCCCTCAAGTTGGAGTATAGATGTTGCTCATGCCCAACTTGTTACAAAGGTAATCAACTCGAACCCCATGCAGAGCCTTCGTAAAGAGATCTCCCAATTGTTCTCCAGTCCTTACAAATCCTGTAGAAATCAAGCCCTGCTGTATTTTCTCACGAACAAAATGACAATCTATTTCGATGTGTTTTGTTCGCTCATGAAATACGGGATTGGATGCAATATGAAGAGCTGCTTGGTTATCACACCACAATTTTCCAGGCATTGAGGTTTTGAGACCTACTTCAGTTAGAAATTGATTTATCCACATGATTTCACATATCGATTGTGTCATAGCTCTATATTCTGACTCTGCACTCGATCGCGAGACAACATTCTGCTTCTTACTCTTCCATGAGACCAGGTTTCCTCCAACAAAGACGCAAAATCCAGTTGTGGATCTTCGATCTGCCTTGGATCCTGCCCAATCAGCATCTGAAAAACACTCAATCCTAGTATGACCATGATTTTTATACAGAATACCACGTCCAGGAGCTCCTTTTAAATAACACAAAATTTGTTCTACAGCTGCCCAATGATTAACAGTAGGATTAGACATATATTGACTAACAACACTAACTGAATACGCGATATCTGGACGAGTCACTGTAAGATAATTCAACTTTCCAACCAATCTTCTATACCTCCCAGGATCTTCTAACAATTCACCTTCTTTTGTGAGCTGCAAGTTAGGAATCATTGGGGTACTAGCTGGTTTAGCTCCCAATTTTCCCGTTTCAGATAGTAAGTCAAGAACATATTTTCTTTGGGACAGGAATATCCCCTTCCTACTCTTTGCTACCTCAATACCCAAAAAATACTTTAACAGTCCCAAATCCTTTGTCTGAAATTGACTATGGAGAAAAGTTTTAAGAGATGAAATACCTGCAGCATCATTTCCAGTGATAACAATATCATCCACATATACTACCAATAAAATAATACCAGCTTCAGACTGTTTGTAGAAAACAGAATGATCAGATTTGCTTTTCTGCATCCCAAACCTTTCAACTGCTTGACTAAATTTTCCAAACCAAGCACGAGGACTTTGTTTCAGTCCATACAAGGACTTCCGAAGATGACAAACCTTCCCAGACTCCCCCTGAGCAACAAACCCTGGTGGTTGCTCCATATAAACTTCCTCTTGGAGGTCTCCATGAAGAAAGGCATTCTTGATATCTAGTTGATGCAAAGGCCAATTATGAGTAGCTGCCATCGAAATGAATAACCTGACAGATGTTAACTTAGCAACAGGGGAAAAAGTGTCAGAATAATCCTCTCCATAGATTTGGGCATAGCCTTTGGCAACAAGGCGAGCTTTTAACCGAGCAACCGACCCATCAGGATTGAATTTAACTGCAAAAACCCACTTACTCCCAATAGCCTTCTTCCCTGCAGGTAAATTTACTAAGTTCCAAGTATCATTACCATCTAGAGCATTCATCTCCTCTATCATAGCATTGCGCCATCCGGGATGGGATAGGGCTTCATGAACAGTTTTAGGAAGGGAGATAGAATCAATAGATGTAATAAAGGAACAAGAAGAGGTGGGTAAATGATTATAAGATACACACGAAGATACAGGATAAGTGCATTGACGCTTACCTTTGCGAAGAGCAATAGGAAGATCATCACTTGAGACAGGATCTAGTAACGAAGGAACTGGTTCAGGGCATGCATCAGGAGACTTTTGTCGTCGAGAATATACCTGAGTAATTGGAGGTTTAGCAGGGGAAGAACTTGAGGATGTGACAGTATAGATTAACAAATCATCATCCTCCTCCTGACATGAATGAGATGAGGATAGGGTAAAAGGTGTATTTTCAAGAAAAGTAACATCAACTGACACAATATACCTGCCGAGACTAGGACAATAACATCTATATCCTTTTTGGACACGGGAATAACCCAGAAAAATACATTTCAATGATTTGGGGTCTAATTTAGTGACTTGGGGACGAGAGTCACGGACAAAACATGTACACCCA